>NC_079527.1:1994974-2182474 GCF_003711565.1 Takifugu flavidus | reverse complement strand
TACTCCCTCACGGGAATTTTCTGGCTTTACCGAGGCGTCTCCACATGACAAAATTACACACCGGCGCCCGATCTATGATTAGCATCACGCGTGGTAAAAGGAAAAGGTGGATTTATTTAAAGAGATTCATTAAAATGTTCACCAGGATCCACCCAGGACCGCAAAGACAATCTCTCAACCTTCAAGGCAACCTGAGCTGGGGTGATTTCACGTGAAAAAGGTGACATAGTAGAGTTTATTGGGGCCTTGGGAGAAGCTGACCACCCATGCAGGGGTGTACCCAGCCTCAACCTATGTAACCCCCCCAAAGGAATAAGACAAAGACATGTTTTTCCATTACATTTTATTTCCAAGCCTTTGCAGTCAAAGTATGTCAGGTAATAAACAAGGCAGGTTTACATGTGGGGGAAATCAATATTTATGAGACTGCTGGCACGTGCACGCAGGAGCAGATTCCACGTGTCGGCGGAAAAGTTTCCCAGAGCACAAACAGAGCTGATGCAGAGGATGAACGCTGATGAACCAACAGCAACTGGAGCCTGGCGAAACGACTGGGACGCTAAATCGGAACGACGTTAAAGTTCTGAGATGGGACGATGCTGCTCAGCCACAAAGAAACCCCTAAACCTGCGGCAGCAGCTTTTCCAGAATAGTCGTGTGGCCCTGCGGTGAGCTGGCGGTCGGTCCAGGGCGATCCCGCTAAGGGAGCAGCAGTAGAAGCTGTTGTCATGAGCTGCTAGCATAACCGCTGTTGTTGGACACTATACCTCTGGGTAATTAGTGGTGCAGTCACCGGGCTCATTAAAGTGTCAAATCCCTGCTTTAACATGTAAATTAAGCCAGCGTGAACGCCCGCTAAAGGAGCTGGCGGCGCAAAACTGGCATTGACCACGTTTGTATGGTGGTGATGAGCGAGCGCGGGCAGCGGGAGGCAGCTGGAGTCAGCAGAAGGCTGACCCCGATGCCGCGGGAATAAAGACGTTAGCATTTCTCCGGAGAGGCCGGCTCCGTTGGAGCCCGTCAGGCTGAGATGGACGCGCTGCTGCCAAGTCTTCCCAAACCCCAGCGACCTGACTTCTGGGCTCCTGGAAACGACTGAACTGTGCTGACGCCTGTCTGAATAATTCAAAGGGATTTCGTGCTCAGAGACGAGGATCGTGTGTCCGATATGAGTCCCATCTTGGAAAACACGCGTTGGCCCTTTGGACGAGTTGTTCCACACTTGATGTGAGGTGCTGGACACAATTGGACGGGACGGTGGGCTGAGCGTGGAGGATAGCTGTCAGATGGCGCCACTGGCAACAGAAAGTGGGGATGGTTGAGAGTGGTCCTGGTCTGATTTGAATATTTCATTGAGATTTTAATATAAGACCCTAAAGCTGAATTATTGATGCGGGGAGTCCTGAGTGAGATGCACCCAAAGCTAAACGGGTGTCTGTTCAATTATTCAGCAGGACACATTTGGCTCTGAGAATCTTCTCAGACGGTCTCTGGATCAATTCTGATCAATTCTGCCTGTCATTTACTTTACATTTCTAGGGGGAGAGATTCAATATGCTTCAAATCGTCCCAACCTGATTTACCCGCCGGCAATAAAAGCCCACGAACAGTGAGAACAGAGAAGAACTCTATTGAACAGCAGGAATTTCTGCTGTGAATAAGTGACAAAAAGAATCTCGCCCAACTTCGCTCACACGCTTAGAAAATGAAACCGGCGTGAACGGGCTCTTTGCTCCTGTTCCATCATCTGACGATAGCAGCAGGTAAATTTTCTCTCTTTTTTTAAAAAATGGAAATCGCGCCGACCTTTAATTGCAGCTCAATCAGAACTATGCGTTGAATTCTGCACGGTTGCCTTGGGAACCACGGCGGCTTCCGCAGTAGCGAGCAGAGCTCGAAAATTGCGGTTGATGCTTTCTACCTCCGTGCTGCGGTCGCCTGGAGTCGTGGCCGCTGTTGCATCGCCGATGTGGGACCTTCGACGTGTTGACCGTCATCCTTGAACACAATAACAGGATGTTTGTCAGCGACGGCCTCTGGACCGGATCTGGAGCAAGACCAGGGCCTGGTGCGACCCTGGTCCCGACATCAAAAGCAGACCACAGACGCTCGTCCCTGCTAATAACTTACACTTAGACGGTGGTGATTTTGGGTTTGTTAGAAACGATCCACCGAAACAAGAGTAGACCCGTGGAGATGTGTTGAAGGCACTTTGGACCAGCCTCTTTGGGCTCTGCTTCTGTTCAGAAAAGCTTTATTTTTTTGATGTTGGGAGAGAATAAACATCACGATGCTGGAAACACAACTGATTGAACCCTGGACTATCTGGATATGCCGTCCCTCTAACATAGTGGGGGAGAGGCAGGGAGAAACCCTCTACGCCGGAGCTGATCGGCGTCTCCCGTCAACCCTAATGTGCCCCCGTTTGATGTGCGCGGCAGCTTCGGTTTGCCATCAAACGGAAAAACTTTGCGAAAGTTTTGATCAGGTAGTTTTGCGTCGGTGCTGTGCACCGGAGGAGAACAACCCACTTTGATCACAACATCTGTGCTGTAGTTCCCCCGCTCCTTGTCAGGGGAGCAGCCAAATCCTCTCAGCGCGAGCCTCTAACCGGGACGGGATGTTCTCCTTGTTTATCCACCGCGGTTTCCTGCTGGCGTGAAAGGACTGTCTGTTAATTTTTAATTTCCTCCTTTGAAAGGCATCGGTAAAGTGGGTTTCCTAATTACCTCCGTTTCCTATGCAGATCGACACAAGAGGTGGCCTAAAACAACAGGAACCACGGGAGGGTTGGAGAAACCGGTGACCTCAAACCTCCACGCAGGATTAACGCTGGTCAGCTCCAGGAGACCGAGCCGAAATATAAGCAGGCAACGTTGACTTCAGAGACTGATCAAATCCTTCTGGGGTTTTTTGGTGAGATTACCTTCCTCCGCCTCCCTGCTGGGAATCGTCCTTTCTCATCTCTTTCTACCCACTCTTCACATCTGACCATCCGAACTGGCCTAAAGAAGTTTGCACAACGGCTCTCTGTGGAAAAACCCTCCCACCTTCTCTCAGTTTCCCAACTTCCTGTTTAGACTCCAACACATCCAGAAAGTTAATAGAGATGTTCTGGTTTTGCGGTTCTGTCTGCCAGTGGAAAGGTGGACACATTAGGAGAGGGTGCTGGGAGTTGGATGCCAAACCTCTGGCCGGGGGAAACCAGTTTCTGATGCTCACCGTCTCCGTCAGATCAGAAGTGTTCAAATAACGACACATTAGTGGGAGCGGGCCACGTTTCTGCTGGACTGCGTTGTTAAAGCTTGTAAACCGGTGGATGACTGCAGGCTGCACGTCCGCCACCCTGAGACGGTCCCTTCAATGATCATCTGAAAACCGGTGCGGAAATTCATTGTTAAGTGGCGTTAGGATGTTTTTGATAGCTCGGTGTTGGGCTGTAATGGTGTGGAAGAGAACAGACGGCCCGCAGGGCTCCTCACTGCGAATAAAGAGAAGGCAGCAAAGGATCCAACAAATGTATTTAGGACCGACAACTTGACAAGTTTGTACAGTGTCTTTATGACGCTGCGCTGTGTACTCCCAAAGACTTAAGCAGTGACCCCCCCAACCCCCCACCCCATGGATGGATGCATGGATGGATGGGTGGATGGGTGCTTACAAAGTACATCAGGAGTGAAAAAAAGACCCCTGACCCCAGGGGGGGGTCAAATAATGACGCTGTAACCAGATACTATCCAGGCGACTTGATGATTGAGCCACTTTTGACCCATATTTTCGAGAGTTCGGGAGACCACACGAAGCCCCAGCCCCTCCCGAGGAGACAGACACTACCATCAATGCAACGTTGGGTTACAATTTGACTTTTTCCACCCTGAGTAACAGGTGCTCAACACTTCGGCATCACTGGAACAGAGCATATTTGAGCAGCAGGGAGAGTCCGCTGAAGGTTTGATGCGTTCCAAAAGAAGAAGCTGACGGAGACCCAGCAGTTCAAAAGTGTGCGACACATCTGAGCCTGGATGGGACCTTCAGCCATGGTTATGGTTCGCACAGGTTGGGGTTACAGAAAGCTGGTGCATGATGGGAAATAAATGTAATTGTCTGTTTGGCTTCACAGCTGATACCTTCTGACCACACCCATTTATACTGATGTAGACCTAAAGCGTGCGAGCGGCTGAAGTTTATTTTTCCCAAAACTATCTCAAAAGAATAATGTTTTATTTATCTCCTCCGAAAAGAGAGTGTAAACAGAATGAAGTCACCAGCGGAACGAGCAGGTTTTTGCACACTAAAAGAGCCCAAAGTAGCAGCGTTTTAGACGGAATGAATATGTACATTTGTAGAGAAAGCCAGAGGTGGCTGGCTCAGTGTTTCTATGCTCACTCTGCTATTAAGTAAAAACCAAAAAGGGGACATTTGTGGAAAACATAATTACAAAAAAATAAATAAAAAGCTGAAGCTGCACTTGTTAGAATTGCTGAGCTCTTAATCCAATTTGTGGCCAAATGACTGTCCTTGCATCAGCGTAGGTCGCAATCACGAGCACAGCTGCAGCACGTGTTGACGCTTTACTGTGAGTTCTTGTGCTATTTATTTGTTGAGTTCATGTTTTGAAAGTGGGCCTGGATAAAAGGACCTACAGCTGAACACGTGCTTCCCATCTAACCTTGGGAACGACTGCACAGGTCTTCAGAATTTGTTTTATTCTTGCGTTTAAACTACTGATTATTTGGCCTTTAATCTGATGCTAATTGCTGCTAATTGCTGCAGGGCGTTAAAATAGCATTGATGGAATTTCACTGACTCACCAACTTTTAAGATGGCCTTCGACGGGGTCCGATTCATGTTTGGAGGGGATGGATTAGCTTAGCAAGGATGAGCTAATTGCACAAGGCGATGCCTTCAATGTCAAGCGATCCTGTTTATGGGATTCAGCTTGTTTGAATCAAACAATGTTGGAGAACAATCAGCCGTTTTGCACACAAAAGCGCCTCAAATTTCCAGTCGCGCAGAGGTTTCCACTGTTATTTTGGGTCTGTATGCGTGCGCCCCATCCTGGATTATGGTCATCAGCAGGACCCCCGGTCTTACTGTGGGTTCCTGCAGCATTTCTGCATTTCTTCACTCAAACATCACTCAAACATCTGCAGCTGTGCGTGAACAACCTTGAGGGCGGTGAGTCATCCGGCAGAGTCGGGGCGGATTCAACGCGTGTCACGAGTTTCCCCGCCTCCAGCAACGACCCTCAAAGTCCCAAAAGTGACATGTGACGCTTCCACTTGAGGCGTTTCTATTGTCCGGGATCAATCAGCTGCTGCTGTTGGCACTTTAAAACACATTTATGCAAACCTTTGTAGCGCAGAGTTCAAGAAATAAATGAGCGGAACTCCAAAGACTGGAACGGTGCCGTGGTTCTGGTGTGTGTGTGTGTGTTGACATGTATGGCGAGACCTCAGCGAAGTTGTCTGCAACGCTGCCTGGATCCCTTTAAGGAGGGATGAACTGAAACGACATCTGCCACAGATAGGGATCAGCTCCAGATCCAGAGGCGGGGAGAGGGGGGGGCTGAACACAGAGCAGACCCCCCGTGAAGGATGACTGAAGGTGAGATTTGGATTCATTCAGCAGCTGTGTTTGAGCTCCTCTGTTGTTCCCTCAGTGGGCTTTCAACAGTCTGCAAACAGCCGTGTTTGTGTTTGCGTACGTGAGGTTGCAGGTGAACGATTGCGCTGTTGACTTTGGCAAAATGGCGCCTCCACCCCTCATTCACAGGATCTCCGTCGCTGACGTCCTCAGACGGACAGACGGAGGGATGGAGGAAAGGTCCCTGATCTCTAATCTGCTCGTACTGATGCTTCCAGGCTGCTTGAGTCCCTCCTGTGTTTACAGCCCACTTTATAGCCCACAGAAACATCAACATGCTGGGTTTTTATATGTTTTTTTGGTTTATTTTTTCCCAATAAAAGTCTTTGCTCAAGGTTTCAGTCTCATTTTGTCCGAGTAAAAGCAGCAATAAGCTTCTCAGAGAGACTCAAGAACGCTCTCTTAGCTTTAATTGCGGCAGCCCAGTCGGAGTTGCAGATTAGCTTTTAAACACAGTGGAAAAAGCAGTTTTGACGATGATTTGATCGAAAATTTGGATCTGAGAACATCATTATGATTTTTTTCAAGGACCTAATGTTAATGTCAAACCTTATTTTAACACATTGCTCCCAAGACACAACGGAGGTCTATATGAACCTTTATATCGTACCACTGGTGACCAACAGGGGGCGATGGAGAGCCGTTTTATTTAGAACTCTCGCGTCACTTTGGAAGTAGAAAAAAACTATGTTTTAGCTACTTTTAATGAGTTTGGTGTGGTGTTGTTGTGTTTCCTTTAGATTTAAAATAAATGATCTGTAGATCAAATAAAATGGTTCCGGTTGCCATGGCATTTCACACGTTTGCCACCTCGGTGGAAGCTGAAGAACAATTTGAAATCCTGGCTTGGAGCGGACTGGTGGGGAAATCACCGTAGCCTCATTAACAGAGAGATATTCCACACAGCCAGCAATTACTGCATCCTTTATGTTGCAAATGTGCCCAAGCTTTTAGGTGTAATGGTCCCTCGTTAATCTCACTTATTTTTAGAAAGTCTTCTGGCCTTCCTCCTCTCTGCAGCCGCCGAGCCACACTGACAAAAGTCGTCGATACATCACCAAAAACACGCACCCTCAGCACCACCGCCGAGATCTGAGGAGATTTGCCTTGGCTGAAACCTGCCCCCAGCGTGTCGTTACACCGCTACGCTCTCCAGCGTCCAAGTCCGACGTCCAGCCGCGGACGCTCGCTACGCCTGGCGCCGAAATCCGATCCAAATCCAATTTGGCCCTTGATTGATTACCGCGCCCGAGCCCTAATTAGGTGGGCAGCTCGTCTAATAACTGATACACGGGGGCCGTTTCCTTCTGCCGCCAGGTTCAGACACGATGTTGACCTTTGCTGATGCTGCTCCCTGATCCGGGCTCCAAGAGAACACGGCGAGCCTTTAATAACCTCAAGAGCAGCTCTGGTTAAAATCAACATGCGCATTTACCCTTTGGACACGCCCCATAAAGGGACGTCACGGATGAGGGATTCCAAGTGGTTCTGGGATTTTCAGCGATGACGGATGCTTGAAATTCATTTCGCCAAACGTCTTGGATGGATTTTCCCTTTGGAGTCTTCTACTCTTGATCACAGCTGGAGAGCCTGGAGAAGCCCGTCCCATCATGCCGATCCAACCAGCACCCTGGGCCTTCAGTCAGAATTTGGCTTTTTTGCATTTTCTTTTTAAATTTGAAAAGGTTGTCGGTGGTGAGCGCAGTCACCTCCCAAGCTAGGTTTAAGCTTTACTGTTGAAGAACTCATCATTTTAAACATTATTATACATTAGCAGATGATACACAAGTGCTTTGTTGACACATTTGCAAGGAATTTATGGCGATTTAGTAAATTGGGACGTTAACCTGTAGGAGACATTAGTACATCATTAATAAAGGATGTGCTGGTGTTTAGAAGTGCACACACCATCAACTGGTGATTTATAGGCTTTAGCTATAGGTCTTCCCTGTTAGCTAAACAGCCATTTGCTATGTGCAGTTAGCAGTTTTCCCTCTTCAAACGTGATGAAAGGACTACGTAAGCTGTAATCCGGCTAAAGAAGGAGCACTGGGCTGTGACGGACAGTTTAGCTAGATTGTTTTTCTGAACACCTGGAAGGCTCTCCGATGAAGACTGCCCTTTAACGATTGACCTTTGACCTCCAGACAATAACCAAGCAATCAATGGAAGGTTTAACAGGAAGCCATCCAATCATATCTGGTAAACAAGCGCTCTTATCTAAAAGCTAAAGCCTCCTGGACGGTAACACAGGGTGACAACAATAAACACGTCCGGCTAATTTGAGTCTCCCCGGAGCATCTGGTGCCGCAGCTTTAGACAAACACCCCATTTGTCATCTTGACCCGCGTTGGTCGTGAGCAAACTTGACGAGATGTGTGCCCTCCCCACCAAACGCCGGCACGGGCGGCCAAAGAGCGAGAGCGACTCAGCGAGCCAAGTGCTGAAGCGGCGTGTGCGCGGTGTGTAAACAGCCTCATGACTCAGTTAAACGGAGCGCGTGAACGTGAAGAACTGGGACTAAAACCACAGAGGCCCTTTAAATAACACTTTATCGGGATTCCGGATCTTTGGGAGCACTCAGGCCTGAAGCCGCGTCTCCACAGAATTCCAGGTGGTTGCTGGCGTTCCTGAAAAACACAGAATGAGTTTCGAAACCTTCAGCAATGGGAAAAATAGCTATGAGGTGACGTTATGATCCTACTGTAAGCGTGCCGTCAGGTTATTGGCCGTGCCAGCATGGACCCGGATTGCAGCTCAATTACAAAAGTCACGAGTGGGGAACGTTTGTGACGTCTTCCTGGTTAGCTAAATATCAAATCCTCAACACGGTTTCCTCATCAGGTTGTCACGGCGAGCCCATCATCTCAGCTATAGCGAATGAGGAGATCTGAACCCCCGACAGGCTGTGACTCTCAGTGACTCAGTTGAGTCTCTTTTATTTATTCAATTCATATTCCACAGCTTCCTATTGAAGATCCTTTGATCCCCACTTCCTGCTTCCTCTGTGTGTGCGACATGCCGACTCTTCTCCATCTACGCCGCTGCATTTAACCCCGTCTGACTTTAAGGTGACCTTTTTTCCCGCTGTTGCGATCAGACCTGGGTTAGTTTAACGTACAGTATCAGTGAGGTCCGGTCAAAGCCTGAGTCAATCACACCGACATAAAAGTTTCCATCTCCAAAGTTCTATTTCAGCGCCGCCTTGCGCTTCAGTTGCAACATAAATAACATCGAGTCCACTTCCCTGCTCCGAAACGTGGAAAACTTTCCGTTCCAGAAGCTCTGTGGAGCAGCAGAAGCCGGAGTTATATCAGTCAGCCAAGATTGAGAAAATGAAGCGCCGCCAAAGTGCTGGCGGAGTAAAGCTGACATATATACAAACATAAACTCTATTCGGGCAATTTCCCCACAGTCAAAGTTAAACGGCTGCTGAGAGGCAATTAGCAGCTGAATGAAGGGAAACAAATGATCTCAACGCACTCATAAGGTGACAAATGCGACAATGATAGCCTGAGACTGTCGGGAGCTAATGCTACAATAACCACCAAGCAACTTTAAATGACCATTTATTAACCTTTTGGCATGATCTGGATCACCCAGCAATGCTGACCCACGTCGCACTATCCAGGATCCTTGAGTACAGAGAAGACCAGAAAAATACTGTAAAATGCAATTGAATGCATAGGTAAACTAAGCTAAGCTAAGCTAAAGCGTATTACTCTTGACAGACGTGTAAGCATGCCTACATAGCAACGCAAGCTAGAGATTAATCCATAGAAGCTAATAACAATAGCTTTACAGTGAAAGAACAGCTAATGGGGGAGAGAGACTTGGCATTAAATTAGTATTCTGGGGATCAGCAAAGAAAAGGAAGTCTTCCTCATGCTGCAGAGCCAGCCCTGACATCTCGCGTCACCACGTAAGCCTCCATATCTCCAGAACCCCCGCATCAACATCCAGCCATGTGGTCGGCGTGCTGAGTGCCCTCCTTGAGTTCACGCAGACTCTGACTGATGTCAGCTGGACTGACGGGGGATGAAGACGGAGGAGAGCCGGGGGCATCACGCCGGCAGCACCGAGGCGCCGCTACATCAAAGAGAGGAGCAAAGCCTCCTGATACGGGGGGGGGGGGGGGGGGGGGGGGGGGGTTAGATTAGCGTCTGGTCTTTCTCAGGCGATCGGCACGTCTCTGCGTCCTCTGAAAGACCCCAGCAAGTCCGAACTGTCTGCTGCTTGCAGACCTGCAGCTGTGGGTCGGCGCCGTGCCTACAATCATACGCCGACGGGGCCAAGAAGGGACAGAGTAAAAATACAGCGGATGAAGGGGAAAATGAAGAGCTTTGAGAGCTCCCACATACGTCTTACATAACACACACGTGTCGATGCGCACACGCGTTACCGCGAGTGATTCACAAGCTAATGATTCAGCTCATTACAGATCTTGAGCTATTAAAAATAATCTCAGGATGTGACACAGTCAGTGGGGGAAGATTTCATTTAGGGTTCATTTAGAGGAGAAGTTACATCAAAACCATTTTGATGCGTCATTTCCTGTACGAGCATCAGCAGGATCCCCAGCGTCACCTCTGGCCCCTCCTCTTTCAATGCTAATAAAATACATGTGATATATATGAGCTAAAGCTAACACACTTGGCAGGGTAAATATCAAGGCCATCCCATAGTTGAGTCTCTAATGACCAACTCAAACATTTGCCTGGCAGGAGAACCTTCTCCCTGCCATCATTTTCATTTGTCAGTTTCAACTAAAACAGACCGTTGGGACCACTTTGCTTTTAATTACAGACTAATAAACTCTTCCTTTGGATTTGGATCCAAACCAAACAAACCTCAAGGGTTATTTAAACTTTTGTTAAATTGGGTGTAACATATAATATAAATGTGGACACAGTATAATATTGTGGGCTGTTTTAATGTTAAAAAAGTATTTTCCATCAGATGTTTCAAACTGATATGAAACTACAGATAGTGGAGCCGAGAACTTCACATTTACACTCTGAAGAGCTGAGCTTCTGTTTCTTATCACTAAATTTAAAGTTTTCTTGGGCCTCACACACACACACACACACACACACACACACACACACACACACACACACACACACGTGTTCGGTCCACAAGGCTGTTTAATTAAAGGTAAATGCTGCTTCTGCTTCAAGACACAAATTACATCCATGAGACGATCGCAGCTAATTTCTGAGATCTGCTGTTTAAACACGAGCCGCAGGCTCAGCGGCTTAATGGTCAAAGATGGACGACTTCACAAGGCCCGAATCAATATATATCCTCATAACGCGGAAATCAAAGCTAAAGCGAGCAGCGAGGGGATAAACGCTGAACGGCACAACATTTTGGATCAGAGGGAGAAACACGGAGCGCGGCTAAGAGCGGTTAATGGCACAGATGAGTTTTAGGCTGTTTCATGGCCCTCAGTTCTCTCCGTGGTGATGTGTGAGAATGTGAAAGACACGATTAGAAGAGGAAAACAAAGGGTAAGATTAGATAAGATCATGATCTATTGAGCAAGCACCAGGAAAATTCACAACCAAGGGCAGAAAACAAAAGAGCATGAATAAAATGATTTGAAAAAGAAAAGCAGCACACACTTGGTGGTTTCAGGTGGAGAAAACATATAATGTCCTGTAAAGCTGTGTGATTATGTGTGATTATGTGTGAATATGTGTGTATATGTGTGATTATGTGTGAATATGTGTGATTATGTGACGTGACATCACCCTGCTGTATAGTGTATTTTTGTGTGTGTTTCTGTGCTCTGTGCCTCTCCTCTCCTCTCCTCCTCTCCTCTCCTCTCCTCTCCTCCTCTCCTCTCCTCTCCTCTCCTCTCCTCTACCCCCCCCCCCCCCCCCCCCCATCAGCAGGAGGGTCCCCCTACATGAGCCTGGTCCTGCTCAAGGTTTCTTCCTGTTAAAGGGGAGTTTTTCCTTGCCACTGTTGCTTGTCTGGGGTCAGGCCCTGGGATTCTGGAAAGCGCCTAGAAACAATTTTGATTGTATAAGACGCTATATAAATAAAGAATGATGATTTGATTTGATTTGTCCAGGAGCCGATCACTTCCTGGCTTCACCCGACTGAAAACGACTTAAGAAAACACGTCCAGCGTTGCTTCGACGATAAGACGGATAAAATTGAATTCTTTAAATCCTTATATACAAACTAATCCTGATGTCTGTGCAGAAGCAGACCCCGCCGGGAATCAGCGGCCTCCGGATGATGCGTCCTACTTGACGCCGGTGATAAACGACGAGCCGCATTTCGTAATCAATTCTGCCGCAGAACGGCGGCGACATGCGTGGAAAGCAGCATTAGCCAGATTGGAAACTCGTGCTTTTCCCCGGCTTTACCTGCGCAACTGGAGCGAAGCAGCGGAGCGCCGGCGTGCGGGAAGAGCCCAGAGAGGGGCTGAGATAAGGTGACGCGCTTCCAGGCCTCTCGTCTGATCCCACCCGTGTATCCGTGTCACAGTCAAACAGCCAGCTGAGCTGCCCGTAGAGCTCGCCGTGCTGGGCTTTTGTCATCTTTTGTGCGTCTCCCAGAGATTGTGACTCTGTTTGTGCTCCCAGCCCTCCGCGGCGGCGTGCAGCTGTTATAATCTGATGCCCCCCCCCCCCTCGCTCTGAACTGCAGCAATGAGAGCAACACTCTGGGACTCATTCTGTAATTTTGCTAAGGCTATTCAGAGGTGGAGGAACGCATCGTTTTGACAAAAGCCGCTTCTTAGTTCCTAAGTTCCCCCTCCTCCACTCCGCCACGGTGCCCGGGGGAGGCTGGAGATCACCGGGATGATGTTCGTGAGACAATCGCTGCCTGAGCTAATGTCGGGTTTGGAACCTGCGTCTGTCAGCAGGTCAACTTGAGCCTGCGGGCTGGTCCTACCTGAGACTCGCCGGTTGACCCAGCAGGTCACGACCGGCTTGATGGGTGACCTGTTAAGGTGACCTTCGCTCCGGTTTGCTGAAGAACCGAGAAATCTTGGGTCATTTGGCACCAGCAGAGTGTGGCGGACTCGGCTCGATACGGCAGGGAATGCCAACGAGTTTCACTCCTTTATTTGGGATAGTTCAGCCCCCACAGAACCTGATCAAAGCAGAGCTGACTGCTGACAGGCGGTCACAGCCTGAGGACTCCCACCGTTGATTTGGGCTGGTTCCGAAACCACCCTCGTTCCCTCTTCACTACATGAGGGACATGGATTGAGTGAACTACGTAGCGCACTCAATTTAAAGTTAGTATTCGGACAACGGCGTCATTTACGGCGCACGTAAAGTGACGTCATGGTGTCGCATAATAATTACAAAGCGGTCACCGGGAAAAGTGGCCAGGTCCATTTAATTATCGTAACCCATCAGAAATATATTCAGCGGTCATTTTATGGAAATGCAATATTTTACCCTATAATTAACTTTATATAATCAAATGAAATATTAATGCCAATAATCATACAATAATAATTACGAAAATAATTAGTGTCCTTTGACATTTTCAAGCCAAGACGTGATGGTACATTCTCAAGCCATATTCCGCTGTAGTGAAAACATTTAATAAAGCCATTTTTCATCATAAAATGGATCCAGAGCTACTTTTCATCTTTGTAAATATTCTTTTCCTGAGATCCTGTCGCCTGGTGAGGAACAGACGATTCCCAAGAACAATTTTAAGTGGGGGGGGGGGGGGGGGGGGGGGGGGGCAGTGAAGGTTGATTGATTTTTTTTTACACATTTATGTTGTAATATTTTAAGATGATCATAGTGGATACGGTAAAGGCTGATGGGATACATTTAGGGATCTTTAGATCACTTCCTCTCTCTGGTTCACTTCCTCTCCGTAGTTTGCTGGATCATCTTTCTGCATTCCCACTCTAAGTGAACAGCACCAGGGTTCATTTGCAAGTGAACTGAGACCCAAATGTAACAGAGTTGGCTTCGTTTGGGCCCCACCAGAGCTCAGATGAGCGTTTCCACCTGTTTTCATACAAACGAAGTCTGGTCAGTTTAAAGTGGACCAAAGTGGACCACATTGGACCAAATTGGACTGAAGTGGACCACACCACCTTTGGTGTGAAAGCTCACAGGATGATCTGATGTTTGCCGGCATCAAAACAAGCAAAACCTGAGATTTTGTACTTATTTTGGGCTTTAAAACTAAAGAAAAGATCAGGTTAGTGATGTAAACACAGCATCGAGGCTGCAGCGTTCGGTGTCCCACTGTAGGTCAAAGGTCAGCTAGCCAAGTACGTCAGCGGTGTCCTTATCTGGTGGGGAAGGTTGCTTATTGGCTTAATGACTGGATGACATCCTGGAAACAGGCGGAGCACCAACAACCGCTGCACTGCTCAAAAACAGGTCAGCCAGAAACAGAACACACATACACACACACACACACACACACACACACACACACTGTTCAGCAGATATGGAGAAGACCGCCTTCCAGAGGGACATGAATTCAGTGGGGTTTGGAGGCTCCGCCTGTGAGTAATCCTACAGCAGACTGGCAGGTATTCAGAAGCTCATGTTTATTGAAGGGAAAAGTCCTGTTGCACTGAGGTCAAAGGTCAGGCCAGCAAGTTATTTACACCAAGCGCTGCCAAGGATGCCGGGCCGGAGCGGTCGATCCTCCGCCTTACCTGGGATCAGTGCCTGAGACGTGCAGCCGATGATGATGTTTGAAAATGTCTCTCTGTCTCCGGGCCGTCTCCTCACGCCCCCACCCTCTGGTCCTAGTGTAATATTTAGATCCCTGCACCTGCACAACATAATGAATCGGAGCCCCTCAAAGACTGAAATTAAATTTTAAGCACAGTAACACAGGTTACAATGAGATTAGCCTCTTTTGCACCGCGGGTAGCTGGAATATTACAAATCCTATGTGTGTATTCACTGAAGTTAGCTAAGAAAAAAAAAAAAGAAACCCTCCCCAGTATTTCTGTGGGGGGGTGCTGAAGCTCACTGATTGGAGGATGATACTTTCTAAAGCTTCACTTCTTGCTCTGCTCATTCGGTAAATAGAAGCAAAGAAAGGAAGTTATGAGAAGCGGATAGAAGAGGAGGTCCCAGGGAGGTCCGCCAACGTGATGGCCTCAATAAACTGCATGTACAATATACTTGTTTTATATTAGTATGTGTAGTATATTAGCTTAAGAACTGCCTGATCATGCAGGAACCGTGTACGTGGGCGCCCGGCTCTGTGGAAAAGAGGCACATTTCCATTAGAAGACTGGGACAGATCAACCAGACCAGTTACAGCCAAAGATCAAAACCAGATAAAAGCCACCTGACGGAAGTGAAGGTTACACATCAGCTCCATCAGAAGCTGGCGCTGCTTCTCCTCCACATGGAAAACGCAACAGAGATCTCTTCCGGGACCGGCGCTCCGGAGTTGGTCCGCACGCCCTGGTCAGTACGGGAGCACCTGTGAATTATACAAATCCCCATGGCGACCGTGGCGACCCATCCCTCTCTGCAGGCTCTGTAAATGAAGTAAATGCTTTGGCCCCCCGATGAGTTTCAGTGAGAGTGACTTTTAGTGATGTTTGCTGTAATCCTCTGGCTACCGCGCTTTGCACTCACACCCGAGTGGCCTCAATAATTCAGTGTGCTCCCCCGAGAGGCAGGCAGGGGGATGATATACAGCATAGCTAGTATGGGAATAGCACTTAGACCTCATCCTGGATATTGTTTGTTTGGTGCATAGTCAATATGGTGGCAGCTCTATCTCTGTGATTGATAGGCTCCTGGGCTCAGGCCTCAGCTTTCCATTAGAGAAGAACGCGACCCTCTGATTTATGCCGCCATGCGAGCAGCTCATTTCCTTATAATCTTTTGTTTCCGACGTCTTTTTTCCTCCTCCGGTTTTCCGTCTGTTGCAGCCGCGGCCGGTCCCCGTTTTCTGTACCCGTTTATTTTACTGGCGGCGCCTGAGGACTTCGTGGTCAATGACGGTGCAGTCGCGGGTCGACCCAGCGCCCGCTTGGCTCGGCAGAAGGAGCCGAGCTGGCAGAGCTGCGGTCCCCTGGTCTCCGTCAGGATCTTTACAGCCTGGAATAATCGGACACGTGCGCTCATCCGAGAACAGTTGTACTGCTGCTTCTTCGGCACGTTGCTCTGATGTCAGGATCGAATATTTGGAATTTGACAAGGCCCGTCCCAAGCTTTTAGAGTCCGCTGTGGGTCTGCTGTGGGTGGTGGCCTGCTTTTCAATCCAAGGAACATGAACCGGATGCAAACTGCAGCCCCCCGGGTGGGTTGTTTTAATATTTACCCCGGTGTGGAGACAGAAGGGAGGATTTTCGTATACCGATGCCCTCTTGCGTTCCTGAGTGTCTGTGGTAAGTCTGTGATATAGCTGCAAATAGCCAAACAGCCGGGAGACGGATGAAGGCGTCCATGACGTGGATGGTGGTGGCAGCCAAGAGGAGGCCGGGCTAATTGAACAGCCCAGAATTAGCGAGAGCCGCGTGCAGCTGGCGAAAAAAATCATGCGCTAACCTGAACCAGGGGCTGGAGGACCACCACAGAACAGCTGGAGGGAACTCCTTAAACATTCTTCTTGTTTGATGGTTTCCTGAGGATTCCCATTTTTGATTTTTACTGTTACATAGAGGATTATTATTAAAGGGGAATTTCGTTGAATTGAAGTTAGTAGCGCCCCTACAGGCTGCAGAGAGCATGACATGCTTTAAGTATTTATTTTTTATTTGGAATCTATGTAGCCCACTTTTCCCACCAACAGTCACCTCTCCTAGCTGTCACAGTCTGACATCTACCACTTGAACTTAAATACTTGAGTATTTTGAAGCCCCCTGTAGATTTAGATTCATTATGAGTTTAGAAATGAAGCTCAGGAGAATAGCACAATAAGATTTTCAAAATGTCAGCCTGGCGAATTCCTTGTTCTGAGTAGCACAGACAATAAATCTAAAGCCCATAATGTAAAAAGCAATCCCGATAATCCCAGGACTGACACTTAATTTAACACTCATCTCAAGTCATACACATCTGCGCTTTTACTTTGGAGAAGTTTTACCAGAAATAATAAAGAAAAAACACATTTTCTTCATTGCAGCCTTATTAAACGTATGGAGCGTGTCCTGCAGCCGATGCTAAACGTAGTAGCAGGTCCTCGAGCAGCCTCATTGTCATTAACATGTCGCCATTAGCAACGCTTCTCTGCAGGCGGCTGTAGGTAATGGCTGTCTTCGGCTGACGGACACCGTGTCAAACATGTTATGACTGCACAGGCCACGCGCCGTAACTGTGGAAAAGCGCTGCTTTCATTTCCTGCGCAGGCTCTTGGATGTGCCCTGTGATTTAGTTTTGCCTTGTCGGGAGTTCATAAATTGGACTGAAGCACTTGTAATATTCCAGAGCTCATTTCTACCCCATTTCTACCTTCATAAAGTTTTGGGCTTTCACATCTAAAGGTGGAATCAGAGTGCATAGAAGCTAATATGAGGGTGAATGCAAAACAAAAATGGAGGGGTTGTTTACGAGATCTCGCTTGTCGCTCGTCGGAAGACTTGCCCTCAGGTTGTGTTAGCGTTACATAACCTTCAATACAGGCCCGTGTGGGTGTAGACAAAAGACTCGCGACAAGAAAACGAGCGCTGGCTTTCTCCTGAGAGCATCCTGAGGTAAAATATGCTTCCTGATGCACCAGCCGAGGTTCTCTGACTATCACAGGAAGCCAATTATGGATAAAAGGAGAGAAAAAGCCATTTTTGGATATGGTTTTCTGGGAGCTAGCATCAGGCTTTAGCTGGATCGCTCCGCAACTTCACATTTTCTATCCAGATTTAGGTCTACGCGCAGTCTGCTGATTTCAAACTGGCAAAACCTTGGGAGCAAGACATCCAGACTAGTGCGTCCATGTTTTATTCACTCTCGCAGCCCTGATATCAAGCGTTAGAAACCTCAGCTTCCATCCCGGGGGCTCACGGGTGAGAGTGTATGTTCAAGCTCATGGATGTGCCACAGGGGCGGTTTAAAGATGCGATTATGACGGTAATAGCAGTGCCACTCTGAAGTGAATTCACCTTGACGATCATACATCAACCCCAGAAGAGCCCAACGCCACCGATGTAATTGCACGTTTCTGTCAGCAGCCTGAGACTGAGACTCCGGCGCGGAAGGAAATGCTGTTTACTCTGATGAGAGGACGTAATTCCTGTAATTCCCCGTAACAGATCACTGTCCCTGTGGGGCGAGATAAATGCTATGGAAACAAGGTTGTTACCCCGACGGGCCACAAATATTTACACCTTTTTGAAAACCGATCCGGAGCTGGACGAGTGAAACCCAGCCGGGAATGAAGGTCTGGTTGAGGTAGACTTCAGAGAGGAGTGCAGCGATACATTAGAGGACGGCCGTCATGTGAGAGTGGATCTGAGGATCCCCCCTAATCGCATGTTTCCTGTGATAAGCTCTCTGCCAGTGAGGGGGCTCGTCTGATCGCAGGATGATGAGAACGAGGTCACGAAAGGAAAATCAGATCTGCTGGAACACGAGGGAATCGGAATCCTCTGTTCTCTCACCTGTCATCAATGGGAACTGTCCTTAAACCAGATCACTAAAATCTAGTGCAGGATGGTACCGATGGCTGATCACGTTCCACAGTCTGAGCCGATAGAAGGCAGATTCTGAGGAGGCTGGGATCACCTGAAACTGCCGACGCGGATCACTGGAACGGATCAATTTCCCAAAAATGACTGGGCTTCCTCCTAACTATTGAGCGCTTATGTTCCGTGCAGTGTGGGGGGGGATCTGACACACTAAACTGGACCCAATAAAGCAAGTTGTCAATAATATCAACCAGGATGAGTCCAGATCGGCATGACTCTTGTTAGCTTGAGCGGACCTGAAACATCAATGCCAGCACCTGAACGCATCACACTGCTGAGCTAATGTTGCTGTCGTCTATCATGCAGACACAACAGAGCAGTCAGAAAGCGGACGACGAGGAGGGATTCCACCCTTCACCACCTCAGCCTCGCATCCGAGTCAACAAGAGCAGGACGTCGCCAGGAGAAGACGGACGTTTTAGAAGGGCTCCGGCCTGAATCTGGTCTCCCATGAATGCAGGAGATCTCCTCACAACCGGACGGACGCGTTGCTCTCTTGCAAACCAGAGGTGAACATTCAGAGCAGAGCGGGGGGGGGGGAACATCTCGGCTATCAACAGACCCGTTGGAGATAGTTGAGCATCGTTTCCAGCCGGACTTGTCGTGCAGGACAGAAAACTGTATCTGAAGCTGCTGACAAGCCAGGTGTCCCCCACCTGCTCCCCCAGGAGGACCTCCAAAAGCTCTGGCAGTAACACGCAGGTCTAAAAGAAGGGGCTGTTTGCTCCTGTACATGAGTGATGTCACTGAATGTCATAGAGAATAACAGCGAAGAACGTGGCCCTAATGGGAGCTCAGGGGCTCCTCCTGCCTTCTGACATCCAGGGGTTCGATACGGCACGGCCACAACATCTGTAAACAGAGCAGACTTTGCTATGTCCATCACAGAAGGCTGTCTTTTTTTGGGGGGGGGGGGGGGGCTCACCCTATTCCTCACCGCCTCCAGTTATTGTATCTCCAACCACACCGTCGTCTCCTGGGGCACCAACAGAAGCTGTTTGTGAAGCTCATACATAAAAGATGCACCTTTCATGTTGGCTCCTGCTCTGCCATTCGAATGCTTATTTCGGGGGGGGGGGGTTGCACCTCTGTTGTGTGAGGCACTGACATTTGGCCTGACTTGCTCATTTTCAAGAAGGACTGCGAATATTAAAGCGCAGTCACGGCTCAGACGCGGTGATGGGCAGCTCCATTTCGAATTTCCAGCTCTGTAACAAGGAGAAAATCGACGACTGCACCGTCCAAAATGAGCCACTGTCACACACGGCAATCATCATTTGGTCTCTTCGACTTGATCCCGAAATTATGAGGTCTGTCTGCAGTTGATGTTGCCACTTGAACGTAGCTGCGTAGCACAGGTGCGTCTCCAGAGAGCACGCAGGGGGCAGGGCTACACGTAATTGGTCAGTTGTCACCTGTGTCACGTTGTCATGTGCTACTGAGTGAGGGCTTTGGCTCTTCTATCATTTCAAAGGCTAAGAACTTGTTAGGATAGGCGGGAACAGCAGGAGCGCAGCGGCACAGCTTCGTTAGTTCAGACTCCACCAGCGCATGAGGCGGCCAAGCCTCATCCATCTTTATAACAACCATCCTGAGCGTAAGAGCACTTTCAAAAGACAATAAAAGAGCAGAGAGCTGCGATACGTCTGGTTAGAAACATCTGACTGGAACTGAAAAATGCACTTTTTAAGACACACTTATATCAGTCGCACACAGAGGAGCTCATGCATCCATTCATCATTATGCACTTATTGTACCATGGTGAGCACACACACACACACACACACACACACACACACACACACACACACAAAGACACACTGATTTCTGTATGTATTATCTTGTTTTAGGAGAGCAGCTGAGAACAGTTTGATATTTACTCTGAAATGCACCACTCACTCACTCACTCATCACTCACTCACTCACTCACTCATCACTCACTCACTCATCACTCACTCATCACTCACTCAGCACTCACTCATCACTCACTCACGCACGCACGCACGCACGCACGCACGCACGCACGCACGCACGCACGCACGCACGCACGCACGCACGCACGCACGCACGCACGCACGCACGCACGCACGCACGCACGCACGCACGCACGCACGCACGCACGCACGCACGCACGCACGCACGCACGCACGCACTCACTCACTCACTCATCACTCACTCATCACTCACTCACTCACTCACTCATCACTCACTCATCACACACTCACTCATCACTCACTCATCACTCACTCACTCACTCACTCAGCACTCACTCACTCACTCACTCACTCATCAGTCACTCACTCATCAGTCACTCATCACTCACTCATCACTCACTCATCACTCACTCACTCACTCACTCATCACTCATCACTCACTCACACACTCATCACTCACTCACACACTCACTCATCACTCACTCATCACTCATCATCACTCACTCATCACTCACTCACTCACTCACTCACTCACTCACTCACTCACTCACTCACTCACTCACTCACTCATCTAACCGCGTCCACGTGCAGTTTGATTAACATCAAAAAGATGATTAGTCAGTTCATTTCATAACCCTGAGTCTAATTGCAGTGGTCCAGTAATTAGGTGATACACTTCCACGCCCCATTAATGCAATTGCAGTCAACATGTTGCTACTTTAGCATAAAATGAAGGTGAATAGTGTTGTGTGAATAGTGTTGTAAATATAGTTTTGGTCTCTTTGGTTTTTAACTGACCTAAAACTGAGTTCACATGTAGCAAAAGGGTGGGAACTGAAAAGGAAAAGCTCCCTTTGCCAAAATTCCCATGTATGTGAACGATTACACCAACCAGATTGAAAGCCGTGGCGCTTATGCAATACCGTGTTTTTGTAGCAAAACCTGAAGTTATGGCTTAGCTCGCTGCGTCTTCCCCAGGTTCATTCAGGGTGATCTGAGATGAAATGCTTAGTAATTCAGCCTTAGGTGTGCAGCTACCAGAGGATCGGCAGCTTCTTTAGCCCTTGAGCCACAGCCAGCAGGTGAGAAAGACATCAGCACCTGCTGGGGAGGAGTGGGAGGCTTAATCACAGGCTGGGGGGAAAGAAGGAGCTGGTCTGGTGAGTCAGAGCTGTTGTTCTCCGTGAATGAGAAGATGTGCGGCGGTGCACTGGGGGCCCATCCTGGAGTCTCTTAGAGTGATCTGGTCAAAAAGTCACCGTTTGGCGGAGCTGATTAGCATCGAGGCATCTGAAACCTAGAGGAGACGAGGCTCTGAGCCTCCCCTACTGTGTGCGTCCATCATACTGCCGCCACCCTGAAATCCCCTGCAGTAACCAGCAAATATACCTCGGATAAAAACTAGAATGTAAAAAGTTGCGCAGCTTAAACAACAAGAAAGGAGGAAAACAGCCTTATGGTAAACCACTAAGAGGAAGTGCTGGAATCAGCAGAATGTGGCTCCAGACGCTCATATTTCAGGAGAGGTTTGCCGCAGCGAGGGCGCTTGGCAACAGAGCGAACTGCAATTTTAAAGAAGAGATGGTTCGGGGCCAAACTGGAATTTCTCTTAAGACAGATTTAAGGGACTCTCTGGATGTAATTCCGTGCTCCGGCCCATCCACGCACGGATTTGAGAATACTGCCCCTCTACTCGCTGCGTCGACCCTCGCCTGTAGCTGGAGCTTACCTGCTCTGGCACTGTCACCAGCTGCTTCCCAAATATTAGCTAATGCAGCTAAGATTTGAGTAAAAATTCTTAAATTTGTGTTTTGGAGCTTCCTCTTGGTGTTTGCTGGATCTTAGCTGCGTAGTAAACCTCTGCAGTACTGTGGCGTGCTGGACCTGAACTGGTTTAGCTAAGAGTGTGAATAATTCGGAATAATCTCCACCCACAACCATCAGAATTATTTGTAGTAGCTTGTAGTATGCAGGGGTCCTGGTCTGAACCAAGAACACTTGTATTAGGAGGCGAAAACTCTGCCACCTGACAGGCGTGTTGGTGGAGATCAGGGGTTGGAACATCCACGGGAGAGACCAGCGTAGCCGGACTCTTACCCCTCCCAGGAGACTGGACTCAGGTAATCCAGATCAGGCTCCGTCCAGATCCTGTAACCAACTTTCCAGAACTAACAAAATGCGGCAGGGTCGTCGTGGAGTCCTGCTTTGTGATACTCCTGTGTGACGGTTCCTCAGGTGCAGTACCGTACAGGTCAGGTCGAACATTGCAGCCTGCTGGTTGGCTGAAAGAGGATCATCATCTTATAACTACTAACTACTAAATATAACTATTAAATATAACTACAGTGGGACCTCTACTTACAAATTTAAATCGTTCCAGAAGTTGTTTCGTAACCTGAAAACTACGTAAGTAGAGACGCCTTTTCCATGTAAATGGCCTAATCCGTTCCAAGCCCCCAAAAATTCGGACATGTTTCTTTTTATAAATCATAAAAATGCATCAAAACATGTAACAAATACATGTTACAATTAGATCAACGCACAATAAATGTAGGAATTCAGTGCAAGGCTTTTTCAGGAACAAAATGAACTTTATTACAGGCTAATCTTACATTAGCCTTCAATACTAGCAACGAACGTTAACACTTGTGGTAACACCGCCATCTAATGGACAAACATACGAACACCCACAATAAATAAAATTGAAACGAAGGCGACGCTGGGATACACACAAACTTGTACATATTGGCGTCCCTCCTAGCCAATGGGATGATGCTAGGCGATAGCCAATGGCAGAGCAGCTACAAGCAAGTTTGTGTTCGCTAAACTCCGTGATTTGCGAGTAGCAGCGGTAGCATATTTTTGACCTTCGTATCCTGAAATTTCCTTCATAACAAGAGGAAATATTTTCCCGTTGAGACCTTTCGTAACCTGAAAAATTCGCATGTAGAGACGTTCGTAAGTAGAGGTCCCACTGTGCTAAATATAACTACGGTCAACCCAGCTACAGCTGGTTTCAGCTCCACTGACACCAGTTTGAGGGCCTGTTGATCTCAGACGTTGAAGTATTGAGAACTGTGGAAAACTTCACCTTAACGGCACCAGAGGGGGGAAAAAAAAGGTACCTCGGAGCGGAAGAGCAACTCGCCGATATTCGCAAGGATCGCAATCATTGGGGTTCAGCGGCACTAAAGCCGAGAATGAAGGTTCACGTCCTCAGGTGGACGAGTGTTGAACCTGAGCCGACCGTTCTAAGAGCTGGAGTCCGGATGGAGGGCTTCTTTATTTATTGCTGGTTCATTTTTGTAAAGATTAATACAGTTCCAGAGGCCGACAAAGGGGATTCCCTGTATCACGGCCGTCCTCCAGGCCTTGAACTTAAATCCTTCCCTTTGTAGCCAGATAAACCTAATGAGGGGATAACACTGTTGATTGTTTAGACGAGTCCATGAATATGTCCATCAATATGCATTCACACAATCGGAGATTCTTCAAGATGGGTCCTCAAACAAAGCTACGATGGAGCGTTTCCTTCGTGAAGACGATCCTTTCCATGATCACTTTTGGAGCGTTTTACCAGGAGAAAAGCTGCTTTCACTGTTCCAGCGCTGCGGCTTTTAGTTTGCATCTGAAATGGTTTCAACAAACGCAGTTAGGTCTTTGATTTATGTCCTAAAAACCTCATCATTTCTAGAAAAGTGCTCGGCTTGATCTTGCTGAGGAAATAGACCTGCCAAAAAGCTGCCAAACACAAGGAAAACAGTTTCCAGAGAATAGATGGAGCGCTGCCGCGACTCCGCTGCGCCGGGGAAGAAACCGTTCAGGGAGGTTTGATCGAACGCCGCTGCACGTCTGAAGCGCATCACAACGCGTTTGAGGACACGAATCCATCCATTCATCATCTAATCATCCCAAGGTTGTTGATTTTGGTCCTAAAAATAAACTAAACGGCTATTTCTGGCACAACCTTAGTTTTTCCAGCTCATTATCCTGGAGGAAATTTGAAAAAACAGCGGGGGAACATCAACATCAACCGCAGCCTTCCTCCTCCTGCAGGTAAATGAAGTCATTGTTCATGTTGGGAATCGCAATCACGGCGCTTAGAAATGCACTCCAAAAAATGGAGCGTCTTCTCCGCACATGTCGGCAACCGATGCCATTTAGAGCGCGTAGCGTTCGTCTGAAGAGCTCCTTCTCAGAGTCTCTCCTGCTGTTATTAAATTCATCAGAGCTTCCTCTTATTGCCCACTAATTCATCTCTGTGGATCTATCAGACCTGCCAGTGGGTCGTAAGTCTCTTATGTAATAATGATGACTCATCCTCTTCATTAGGCCAGAATGAGGAAATTATTTTACCTCTTTTTTGGTCAGAAAAGTGCATCAGGATCTGTTTTAATGTAATATAAATTTAGTGATTATGTAATTTTATTACCCCTGTTCGACATTTATCCTGAACATATGGCTCCTGGCACACGTCCACTAACACCCACACAGGTTGTCTTTATGTGACCCTATATTTTCATACCTACACAGCCTGTTTCTCTGAGAGCAAAATTATTTATTTTGTTTCAGGAAGGAAATAAATCTGTTGTAAGACTCAGGCTGGAGGGGGCGGGGCTTGTGTGGGCGTGGCGATGATTGGCGGGGCTGGGAGAAGCAGCGCTGGGTGGGCGGGGTCGCGGTGGGCGGGGCGATGTTGGGCGGAGCCACCACCAACCATTCTATGAGACTGATTAAACAAGACAAGCCAAAGTGGTGTTGGTACATACCCCTCCCACAGTATTATTATTATTATTGTTATTGTTATTAACAACATTATCATTATTATTATTGTATAGATTTGATTGCGCATCTCATCTTTCTGCAAAAGCAAGCAGAACTAATTCAGTTTCAGTTCAGAGAGACGGGTGTTTGCGGCATTTGTGGTCTAGCTGTACATCTTCAGAGTGGCCCAGATGTTTGGGTGAGGAATAAAAGAGCTTTTCAGGATCCACCATCCGGCCTTCTTCTGTAAAGACACAAATCCTCCTCAGCATATTTCTCCTGGAGACTCCTGATATATCTGTGAAGCTCGCTCCTCCATATGCTGCATCCAGTTCTTCCAAAACGTGAGAGCCGGGAAAGGCCGTGAGCGCTACAGAAATCGCACCCCCCACCTTCGCCGCACGCTGTCTGCTGATGGATAAATCTGTCCTCTCCGCTCCCGTCCTCCTCCGTATCGCCGATGGCGCTCCGTTTGTTGTCTTTCCTGGGGCGGCTTCCGTGACGGACCAGCACGCTCCTGCTGGAGGATTCATCTCTGAAGCAGCGTGGCTGAGCAGTTGTGCTCCTCTGTCTCCCTAAACGGTTGCTAACACAAACAACAACGCGCAGGCTGAGCATTGGGTCTTTGGAGAAATCGCTGGTGTCACGGGGCCACAGCAACATGGTAGTGCCACAAGTTGGTCACGTAATCTACAAATCTAGGGAACAATAGGAACTGAATTTAGCCTGAGGGTTAAGACAATGTATGTGTGTGTGTGTGTGTGTGTGGGTCCTGACACTGGCCAACGGGCACTTTAAGGTAACACTACACTGTCGGGTTGCTGGAGTTCATTCATCAGGTCTGTGAGGAATAAAGAGGGAGCACTGACCTCGTTGCTGTGACCGTGTGAAGGACTGGAAGCTGCAGTAATGATGGGAAAGTGTCTCACGGGATGGATTTAGGATGTGGAAAAACCTAATTTTATTTTATTTTTTCATCAGAGTACAGGAAGCCATCATCGGCGTGTTCTTCCTGTGTGCCGGTCTCAGTATTCCGCACGTGTGCTGCGGTTCTGTTCTGTTCTGGTCTGTTGACCGCGATCCTGGAATCGATCTCAGCACATCAGCTGGAACCGTGTCTGAATTCTGAAAATGTATCTGACGGATGCTCTTTGGGCTCTTTCCCCTCTAGATATTAAAGTAAACAGAAAATGTCAAGAGTCTGTCAGGTTTAACGCGATAAAGAAAATAATAAAACAGCAGAGAAATGGGGAAAAAAGTGGAGAATCAGCCTCTGTCACGTTTCATGTGGAGCTGGGAAGAGACAGCCAGAAAGGTGTTAAAAAGTGTTTTTAAAGATTCTGAAATGGAAAATGAGGTATTGAGTAGTGTCATGTCCAATTTCCAGCATCATCATTGTGCTGCGGCTACGCGGGAGCAGTCAGAGCAACGCGGCCCGACATGGATCGACCCCCAGAAAAACACCTGCTATTAAAAGGCTCATTTCTCTAATGAAGCCTCCTCTTTATTTGCAACACTCCAACCAGCCGTGTGATTCGGCCGTCTCGATATTTAGCTGATGAACTACGCTCGTAATGATGAATTAGCCAACATTTACTGGAATCAATGAGCAATAAGGTCCGCTCACATTATCGTTACATCAGAGCGGCAGATAAAATGGAGCCGTCGGTCAAAGGGGGCGGAGCTAACGGCTGTGCTAACCTCTACACACCCCTCCTGCTCCTAGTGTAAGTTGGTGAGCCTTTAGCATCAGCGTGGTTCCTGACTCTCCCCGCTAATTATATGAGTCCAGTTCCAAAACCTTCCTTACATTCTCGTGATTGGGCCTCATTAAACGTGCCAAAATGCTGCCTGGAACATTTAAATCCATATTAGAGACGATATATCGTGAACCGGCTGATTGTTGCATCTTAAAGGGACCACATAACATCATTTAAAGCTTCCATTACAGCCTCACAACAGCGGTAGGGAGACGTGAGGGCATGTATGAAGCAGCAAAGTGAAATTCCATGTTTTCCGAAGCCCAGGGAGCTCATGACAAGGAGAAAATCCAATTGTTCTCCAATTATTCCCGTGCAGAACAACAATCTAATGCATACCAGGGAGTCAGGTGGGATTCTTCCTTCTGCTGGGACGTACAGCAACGAGGAAAAGGGCCCCGGTTCTTCCCTGAACCGGGGCCCTTTTCCTCCCCTCTCCATCAGGCTCTCACGGGGAACGCCTGGATGCGGTTTTCCAGGTGCTCGCTCTGTACGGGAGCACGGAGACACGCTGGGAACATAAAGAGCTGCTGCTGCTCTCGGCCAGGAGGACGCCCGACATCGCCGATGTCGCAGCAGCAGGAAACGTGGGAAGTCCCGAAAACGCAGCTCCAACCCGTTAAGGTCGGCTCATTTTCAGGAGGCAGGAGTTGACTGGGAATTCCTGGTGGCTGGGTACTGAAGCAGATAGTTCAAGACTCCATTTACTGCAACAAAATGTGACCCAAGAGTTTCAGCTAATTTCATTTTCAGTAGCTTATAAAAATGTTATAGACAGACCAGGACATGATGATTTAATAATAATATTTGGACAAATGATTTCCCTTCATGTTGAGGGATTTGTCATTATTCCTGGTTAACAGGGCTCAGGATAGCAGATAATAGCACATATTTTAGCGTACCGCAGTTCCGCTAGCACAAAGTAGAGTATTCTGGTGTTGCGCAACCTCTGACAACGATGGGCCTCGATGGAAGCGCAGCTTCAGAGGACGGACCATTAGCTGGGCGCCACCGGACCAGCGGTCATTAATGTGGCCTTTGTCTGACTGCTCCGTCCACTTGTTGATCTCATTACGTCAAAAAAAGGACATTGGATTGTCATGTGTTTTATTATAGTGGGTCATCATAACCCAGAAATGTTGTTTGAAAATGTTTGGACTGAACCTAAACAGGTCGTCCTGCTCTATTGTGCCGTAGTAACTCTTTATTTTAGCCTCCGACAGCCTTCTGTGCGCTATGCTGCTGTGTGTGTTCACACCCATCGGATCATTTCCTGGCTAAAGGCAAAGAGCTATTAGGACACACTGGGGGTGGGCGGATGGCGGTCTCCTGCCCTCGCCCTCGGCTCTCAGACTGACCTTAACGAGTTCTCACCAATTCTACAGTTAAAAATAAAGATCAAATGTTGCCATTCCCGTTTGTGACCGCGCAGCGGAGGATGCGTGTAGGGATGGTGGGGACGCTGCAGGAGCGAGGCTGTGAGGTCACAGACGGGTCCAGAGGCTGGAAGAAACGGCCTGTCCACAGACATCAGGGAGAGCAGAGGACGAACGGCGGGAGACAGCTGCTCTCATCAGACCATCGGCTGTGGAATCCTCCCTTTCTTTTCCACTCGTCCCGAACTTCTCAGTGTTTCTTTTTGTTAACGTAAACGTAGGATCACAGAATTCTAAACAGCGAAATGAATGACAATGAAGATGTTAGAAATGAAGGAAAAGGCCTCAAAGTGCACAACTTTAAAAGACCCTCCTCGTCATGGTCGTTATCTTCTTCTGCTCTTCTTTCCTTGAGCTCATTTCTGTTTGAGGGAATCGTGGCGAGTGAGGGACCAACACCGGAGAACTGGAGCGGCATTTCTGGACCTGCTAACTCTGCAGGGGTCAGCGGGTCATCCTCCACCCACTGCTGACCTTTAACCTGCAGCTGGACATTAGCCCCACCCATCGTTGTTTGAGCTACAGCAGCGCAGAAGCATCGGCATCCTTCAGGATTCCGCCTCGGAATCGGACCGCGTCCTGAATGTTGATGAATCTTCATCGGCTGCAGGAGGAACAGAAATAGCAGCACGTCCAGGGCCGACCGGCGCTGACAGACAAACCTCCCGGCAGCTCTAAGGAAGCACCGGGACTAATGTCTTGCTTTGCCAAGTCGTCCCTGACAGCAGGAAATGGAGGATGATTCAACGTGAGTTTTCCATTCTGGGCTGAATTTCACGGGAAGGTTGCGTCTCCTGGCGTGACCCCTCGCTGGATGAGATGGACACACGGGCGAGGGCTGAATTCATCTCCCCGAGCCCCGGCACAGGCTCATGAATATTTACTCTACTTCTGAAGCAGTCGGAGGGGTCACTGGAGCCCCCCCCCCCCCCCCCCCAACTTCCTCCCCCGTAATTAAGACTGAAACTGTAGGTTAATAACTGCAATTTGTCTCCGGGGCTAATCTGATTAGGATAAGACAACTTTTCCAGATGTAGTCCATCAAACTGTGTTAGCAGGCGCATCTTTGAGGGGGCTGCTCCGTCTTTCAACGTGGTCCTGGAAGATGACACCGCGGAAGCGGGCAGGGGCGCTCGGAGCGCCGCTGAGGGGGCTTCGGAACACGAGAGATGATAAACTGAGCAGCTGGTCCAAAGCGAGGCAGAGCGGGCTCCATGTGTGGAGGAAAAAGGAGAACAAGAGGTTCTGGATTCCAAAAAATAGCACCCGTGCTTCCCGTTGTGCCACTTTTGCTAAATGTTGAAGGCTGTTACACCCTTCACCTCTCTCTCCTTTCTGGCATCGGCAAATTAAAGCAGCTGAGTCTCAAAGACGCGATTAAACCCAGGAAATGGGACACGATTTCCCGTTTTAAACAGGCCGGCCCTTAAGTAATTTAAATCCCTTCCTCCGCTGGTATCTACATCAGATTGAATAATATCGGCTAAAAGGCATCAAAACCCTCTCATTGTGGTCGTGGGAGCCTTGTGACTGGCCCAGGTTTGCATTTGATAACGGACCGAACAGGAGCGAACCGCTGCTTGTAATTAAATTTGCTTGACCTTCTAATTTGTTCTCAAGGTCTGAAGAGAAAATGAGGACGCCTCTGGGCATTATCATTCACCGTTTGTGGAAAGTTTTCAGATGAAGAGTCGTCTCGGAGGGTTCCAAACTGAGCCTAGCAAGGAGCCTTAGCTTAAGAGTCGACGTTTCTGGGCTTTGACGGGACGGAAAATTTATCTTAATGAGGAGGTGGGGTTGACCCCGTTGCTAGGTGACGCAGTCTTCTAAAAGCTGATTGGTCGTTCCGAAAACCACCGTGGTCCTAGTAGCTCATGAATGGACAGTGAATCAACCGATCATAGACTATATTCAGAAATGAATTAATAATGTGATGATGATAAAACAGATGAAAATAAAATGGTTACACAGCTTTAAAATGTTTCAGTGTATTCACATATCAATTATTATATGTCTATGTTTGCTGACCAACCTGGTTATTTTACTACTTTATATGACTTTCATGCTGTTTTAATGTGGTACTTACATCAAGTGGCCACTGGGGGCAGTGTAACGGATAATCTAAAGGTGTGACGGTGAATCCATCAGGCCTTTTGACAGCTGCCCACACTGCAGTTATAGAATCATCTTTGTTAAAAGCAGGTTGATAACGGTGATGAAGGAGAGCTTGAACAGAGTTGATCTCTGTAAAATGTCCCGTTTCTACCCAGCCAACAGTCGCTGGTGCAGGACTGGAGGAGTGTGGAGCTGACACAGGGACGGACCGTCGTCACAGCACTTGGAACATCATAAAAATGTCCCCCCAACAGGATCAAAAGCCTCAAAGGATTACACAAAACGCAGGTCAGAGCACATTCCTCCAGACGCATGCACTCGGAATGAAAGAAGAGCAGAAGTCTGAGCTAATGTGGCGCCTGTACGATCTTCTGGCTCCTCTACCTTTGATCCAGGCCGCTCATTTATTTTAAAAAAGCGAGAAGCCTTGTGAAGCGGAACCCCAAAGGGCGTATCTTCATCTGAGAAACATCTGCAGAAACTTTAATTCCATTTAAACCTTTCCCGATGTAGCCGAGCCTCGGCTGTGCCACTGCGGGGAACGGCACCGCGGTGGTCCATTCCCGGCTCCAAAGACTTTTAGAACGCGTTTAAAGTGTGGATTTAAACGCAGACGGGGAGGAGAGTTCTTTGGTCTTTCACTTTGTTGAACAGGCTCTGTCAAAAGTTGGTTAGAGGTCATCGGCCCGAGTACATTTAAACGCAGAGCACGAGTAGCTAATGCTAACAGCTGGTTGGGCACAACCCACTAAAATAATTGGAGTAATTATCAATTAATTCTGCTAAAGTAGACAAATAAATAAATAATAAACTGCATTTGTGGCTGCAACATGTGGGGAAGTCTCTTGGGGTGCCCTCAGTGGGTTGGGTTTACGGCCCAGCAGCCTGGATCCAGCCCAACCAAGCGGAACCAAGCGGTACGGAAGTCAATCAGAGCGAGCAGCGGCGCCACCTCTACCTCATCAGGCTGTAGATATCTCTTTTTTTTTTCAGGAACAGATCGTCTTATTTCCCTGACCTATTTCTAAATAGAATTCTCTGTACGCTCGCTGTTTACAAAGAGAACAGACGAGTAAACAGATCAAAGCGGCGCTAGCTTTTTGAAGGGAAGGAACCGAAGCTTTCAACGTCGGGTTTTTTTCTGCCTTATTACAAGACCTGATCGGAGGTCACAGGTTTTACCCTTTAAAGCTGGACCGTTGTGTTGGAGGTCGACTGGAAAAATAAATGGTTCAGACCTGCCGAAACCCCCCCAGAGAAGAGTCCTCCTGGACCCCACGGTGATGTCCATGAAGGCAACGCACAATTTGAAAGTCAGTTCTTTCCGAGCTGTATCTGGACCTGTCTAAGACCCGACGGGTCCCCGCTGCTGCCTCCCGTCTCTTTGAAATACAATTTTAATGGCAGCCATCACCTTCTGCCTGGTGGCGTTGACTCCTGACACAGTGGGACAAAAATGTCCAGATTGCAGGCGCTCGCGCCAGCGTGCTGCTGAGGAGCTCGTTTTGGACCGTTTTAAGCGGCTAATAAAATAAGCACTTACCGATTTATCTGCTGTAGAACAAACCACTTTGGACAGGTGAGACTGCGCCTCTCTGGAATGATTTATAATGAACTGGTGTCTCTAAAAATGCTCACACAATAATGGTCTGAAGGTCAAGCTGAACTCAAATGATAAAACTGGACCCTCTTGTCTCACTGCCCCCACCCCCCACAGAGAGCAACTATCCAGGCCAGAGGCGCATGTAGGTGAGCTTGTTGCTAGGAGGTGTCGTCCTCCTCCAGGAAGCCTGCAGTTCTCAAACGAACGCAGGCCCAAAACCCAAAGCGTGGAGCCGGGCAGCAGCGCGTGTCCGTCCATCAGAAAGAACAAGCCGCTTATCTGCCAGGCAGCCGGACAACAGCCGTCAAAACAGCCTAACGAGGTGAGGAGGCAGCGCCAGCCGCCTGTGCTCGTTCAGCAGGAACCGAGCTCACAGTTAATAAGGCGTCCGCACCTTGGAAGACTCCCCCCTCCCCTTGTTTTCCTGAGAAAGAAAACGCAGGGGTTGTAACCAGGACGCAAGACTCCCGTCAGTCACATGAGCTGCAGAGTTAAGCAGCATCCCGTCCCCACAAGACTGGGAATGTGCAGAGGCACAAGATGTTGCTCACACACGGGCGGTGGAGCATGGAAACATGACGGCTGCTCACCGTCCACGCAGCCAGACGCAGCCGCGAGGACGGCGCACGGGTGCATGAGCCGGTGTACTCCGTAACCATGGCGCCCGATGATGGTGTCCAACATGAAAGTTATGAAACGGCGCACTAACGGGATTCATCCTGTTCCGTGTTCTGCGGCTCCCTGCCCACAACTCAGTTATGTTCCGCGCTTCAGCTCCTCTCAGCTCGGGAAGCAGTCAGAGCTTGGTAGGCAGAATTAATGAGGAGTCATCCTCCCACATAGTCAGGGAGTATCAGTCACGGGGGAAACAAAAAGAACGGTCACAGGAAAATGTGGAAAAGCGCAGCGGCAATGATTAGCATCCATGTCTCCCTTTTTTTCCATCTGCTAAAGTAGCTTTAGATGCCAAAATGTGGAGTCTTAAACGCCGCTGATGTTTTAGAGGCTCATCGTCGGCTGACGAGGAGAATCGGGCTAAGCTAAAGCAGTCGGGATTAGCCAAAAGCTAGAGGCTAGCCGATCTCCACCGAATAGACAAAGGAGGCAGGGACACGTTTGCTTGAACAGAAAAAATAAACTCTTTAATGTTGTCTTTGGTCACACTTTCAGAGAGATTTATGGCTTGTTATTCAGGCTTTACTTGTGTTTTGGGTCCCGGGGTGTCCTCCCAGCTGCGTGTTGGGGGGGGGACGCATCTTCCAGGGGGAAGAACGGGACTGTCAGAGTTCAGTTATTTTGGGGGACAGGGGACCGAGCGAGAGGACGGCGCTGTGCTGGAACGGAGACGAGTGGCGAGCCTCAGACAAGATGTTAGAGGAGGTGCGGAGGGACGGCATCTGGCTGGGGCACCGTCATCTTTTTATCAGCCTCTGCTGCTGCTGCTGCACCCAGGCTTATTTTGCAGGCTGCATTCTAATGAGGGGGGGGGGGGGGGGGGGTGTTGTGTAACCATGTTATGTAACAGTGTGCAGCAGCCTCCTCTCTCCTCTCCTCTCCTCTCCTCTCTGTCTGCACCCCGGCAGACGGCAGAGCGGCGAAGAAGAGAGGAGCAGAGGATGAAGGTCTTTAAAAGGCTGCGGGTGTTAATGAGAACAATCTGAAGAGAGTTGTGCATCGCTGGAAAGTCATACCTCATTACAGCGCCGCTTCTAATAATGCTGCTGATGAGAGGAACTTGTTTGGGAGGCAAGAGGGATGCGGAGAGTGCACCCCTGGCTTGTCTGAGATTAAAATTCCACCATCGAGTGGCGTTCAAGTGGGTTGGCCAGGTAATTAAAGTCGATAAAATGTTATTGCCTTCAGCCCGAAGCCTGTTCTCGCGGCGGCTGCCGTGATTGTTGTCGAGATTTTAGAAAGGGGACAGATCACAGTGGGGTTTCAGGCTTTGACGTCGATCTTAGTCCCCCTTCCCCCTCCCCCCCTCGAGTCCCGATACATTATTTAGGCATAAAATACGCTTTTAAATTAGCTCCTGACTTCAATAGCTCTCAAATCGAGCGGAATAGGTTTTTATTTTCAGACAAACACTTCCAGGAAGCGGCTGATGAGGAAACAGGAACGATGAAGTTCAGGAGTAATTGACTTTCACAGAGAACGTCTCCTCCGTCTTCTCCTCCAGGTTGTTGACGTAGACCAGGATCTCCGCTGAGCCGGAGCTCCGACTCGGGGCGAATCGAAGTCCGATGCTGTAACTTTGTCCGGCGCCGATCTGAACAGATGGAAGACGACAATCAGCCCTTTGACCTCTTTGGAGAGTTTGACCTTCAACCGCCTTCCTCACCAGATCACATCAACCGAGCAGAAGTCCGACTCCTCGCTGTCATGCGGAATACTCCACGTTCACGCCAAAGATTTCCACCGGATCTTTGCCGATCGGCTCAATGTGACGAGTAATCAATGTTTTCTGCGGCACTGCTGGAGTCAGATTCTAATCTCGAGGATGGATCCCTTTACCGCTGCTCAGAAGGTCCAAAAACAAATAAATGGTGCAGCAAGGCCGCCCGTCTTCTTGCGATACTGGATTGGATTGTCCTTCATGCTAAATGTTTGGAGAGGATACGCTAAGCTAGGCTAGCGTGTTGGGACCCGGAGGCTAGAGTGTGGTGAGGGAAATGACCAAAAAGAACTCTGGACAAATTAGTTCCAGCTGGACTTGTGCTCGTCCGTGTTAGGCTAGCACGGCCCAAAAGCAGCGCTAATCAAGCGCGTAAATAAGACGCTGTCAGCAGAAACAGATCGGCGGTGGCTACGTCACGGCTAATTCAACGCATTTCCGGCTCCTGTGTGGGTCGACGCATCGCGCAAACCACCTCGGTCAGAAGTGGATAAGATCATACGATTAAGAACTCATCTACCCAGAATGCACTAATATAGATTAGTTTAAATTAAGGGCACATACTATCCTGCTAAAGTTCTAAAACTCTTGTGTCGGTGTGCCCAGTGTGGGTTTCTGCGGCGACCTATTAGGATTTCTCAGAGATTAAATCAGAGCACAACTATCTTTCAGCCTTTCCTGTATTAGCAAGCTAAGAACATATGGCTCAATTTAGTGGATTTATGCCGTAATAATCCACACAAAGCACCAGAGTATTGATCGTTGCTTTGCTTTCCCGTTTTATTATGGTGGGGTAATTACAACCCAAGAAAAGAGGAAAGGGGGGGGTTCCTGCACACCGGCGTGAAGCCACAGGAAGTGGAAATTCTTTATCAGACACCCGACGGGATGGAGGAAAAGTTTCTTAACTCTCTAATTGACGTGGAATCTTCTGGACAGCAGCACCCAATTAGCTTGTGAGAAAGCGGAGCCTCGCTGCCACCCGTGTGTTGGTTTAATTTGGAAACCGGGCCTGTCGATTGAAAGCGTGGCAGCAAATAAAAGCTAACGACAGCGGTGACTCAGGTGACTGGAATCAGCCGGCAGGCACAAAAGGCCTGACGATGTGACGATAAAAGCGGAATGGCCTCAGATCTAGTTTGTAAAGCAAACTTAAAGGAAAAGATCTCTTTTTTTAATCCGCCTGAACAAACAGGGAAGCAGAAAAACACAATTCCTTATTTTCCACGTTCATCTATTTAGTATTTTAGTCTCAAATGCATGAATTTGGCCGCGCTGATACTGAGGTTGAAGGCATTTTTCGAATCCTTTGATCAATGCTCGTCCGGGGACCAATTTATGCTCCGCTTTTAATGACCGGAGCTGATGAAACACAGGTGACCCGAGAGCTGCTTTTATGTGTGAATAATTCACACCTGTAGCATGAAACGAAACGTCTTGTGACCGTGAAACGTGCGATATGAATCCAGGCGGCTGATCAATGCTGGCGGAATGAAAAATGGAGGAATGTTGAAGGAGAAGTTGTAGCAGAGGAGACTGCCATGTATTATTAAGCGGGACGTCTGCTTTGTACCGAGCTGTGGAAATGGATTTCCCTTAGCGGATAATAAAGTCCACACACACAGTATCTATCCGCAGTAATGTGGCTCCGGCTCCGGCGAAGTGTCCCCCCCATCCCGGTGTTAATCAAAGCATTGATTCCGTGGGACGAAGCGCGTCCTGCTGTCCGATCTCACCTGGAAGCGATCCTCTTTGAACTGGAGCAGGTCCGGATGGTCGGAACGGAGCAGAAAGGTGCGGCTGCCGGGGTAGGGGTTGGTGTAGCCGATCTTCTTGGAGCAGCCGCGCCCACTTCCGACCGGGACGTGCACTTCGAACGTCTGCGCGCACACGGAGGTGTTTGATAAGAAGCGGCCGACATATAACACAATAAGAGGTAGATGAACGACGGCTGCCACCACCGAGGCTCGTGACATGTGACGCGCTAATCAATAATCCTGCCACAGCTTTGGAAATGGCGGCGCATGCTAATTCTGTTCACAATCCTGCAAACGTATGTAGGATTGAAGCCCCTGACTGGTGGCAGTGTGGCTTTTACCGGAATCATCCATACGTCCACGTTTTTCTCAAGACTTCTTGCAGCAAGTGCACATGTGCGACGGTAACCTTTGACGGGCCGCCGGTTTAGCGTGATGAGATAGCGTGATAAAAGAGATTAGCTTTTAGCGTCGGCTGCCGTTAGCCTTTTCTGACATTAACCATAAAGTGGAAGTTATTGTCCAGCTGACCCTGGAAATCATCAGAGGGGTCCAATGAGAACAAATGGGAGACGCCCGTGGCTGCCAGTCAGCCAGACCTTTAAGGTTTGAGCTGTCCATCACATCAACTCTGCCACGACAGATGAAAGAGCGAATCTCCAGCGGCACGAGCGCCTACGTCACGGAGACAGACCGGCCGCCAGAAAGAGACGCACCTTGGATAGAACGGGCCGGAGGATATTCAGACAGACCAGCCAGGAGGTGATCAGCCGTCGGCGCTCCACGTCCACCGCGTTGACGTAGAGGAAGCGGCTGCCGGCTCGCCACGGCTGCACCTTCATGTGGAGCTCCTGCACCGATGCGGGGGGCAGGACAAACACGCCCTCGGGGTCCACCTGCAGGGAAAGGAGCGGTAGTTCAACCTTAGCTGAGCGCCCCAGCGTCCCGTTAACCCTTCAGCCAATAAGGATCAGCCTTTTCCCCAGGGGACTTATTACAATCACCAAACTGGTGATAAAGTAGTGTCCAGTAGTCAAGGTGAGTCCACACAAATCACCTGTGTTTCTTATTCATCCAGTTTAGTTTGTTCAGAGATTCTTTCTATGAACGCAGGTGTTAAAGGTCAGAGTCCAAAGGAATAAACGGGCATAAGTAATTCCATTCGATAATTCATGTATTAGTTTGGGATTCGGAGATCTGAATCAGTAGTGTTTCAGTTTTTATAAGTGTCCTTTTAGTTGGGACGACAGACAAACCGGAATAATTAAGAGCAACGAAACCCGGCGACTGTCGTGGAGCCGGAGAGATTATTGAAAGAGGTGAAAAAAGGGACAGATTTAATTGGGGAAAAAGGTGTCAGAGGCCAACAAAGGTGGCTTACAGATTAGAGGAGCGAGTGGGTTTGGCGAAGAAGGTAAAGAGGGGTTATCTGACAATGGAAAGGGAGAGAATCACAGGAAAGTGACAGAGACAGAAGCGGGCGAGAATGAGATTCAGCGCCGAGCTCCTTTTCAGCCTGTTGTGAAAAGCAAAGCTATTCTCTGGTGGGGAGTTTTATCCTGTTTTGTAAGACTCCTGCGATGCGTTCCGCAGCCAGCTAACCTGCCGAGAGTCACATCAAAGCAGCTCCCGATGCAAATGCAGAAATCTTAAACGGGGAGAGGGGGGGGGGAATCTATATATCTGGCACTTTTTCAGCCGGTTTCCTATTTATTCGTGCAAAATACACTTGGATTGTCCACGGAGGACTGACAACCCCCCCCCTACTTTTGTTTTAATCTTATATCAGTGAGTAGGACGCTTTGGGCTTCTCACAGGGAGAGGAAGAAGAGATCTATGTTCACGTGTCACCACAGGAGCATGTTTGCAGTTAGACGTCATGGAAATCCACCTAATGAGACGACGCGATCCATCTGCTTAATGCACGAGGGACCGAAGCTCCAGGAATTTACCGCCACGGTTATTCTCACACGCCTTTTGAAAGTTTCGGTGGTTTCCCGTTGCTGACAGAAGCGTTGGCGTGCAGCCGGTGTTAAACACGTGGTTTGAAAGGTGCAAAGCTCCGACTGTCTCCTCCGATAGGGGAGATTCCAGGTGAGATCCGAGCTGGTTTGAGCTACACCCCCCCACCAGTTTGTGCCAATTAAATTGATCTAACATCTCAAAAACGCCCTATTTGAACCCAAAATGCAGGAAAAATCAGTCCAATAATAATAAAAAAAAGATCCTCAAGGGATTGGCTAGAGATTAAATCTGAGTAGAACAAGTTGTTTGACCATTAATCCAAAAAATCTAATACTTACAGCTACATATCACTCCCCCAAAACTCTGCTAAACGTTACTTTTTCAGTGCAGGTGCTAGCAAAAACTGCCCCTGCAGCTGTTAGAACTGCTTCACTCATTTGAATCCTTTTATTATTCAAATATAAAGCGAGTAGTTTAACTCACATTAAAGATGTTTACCTTAATCTCCTGCGGGTGGGATGAGTAACACCTGACCTTTCGTACGGCCTGCTTCCCCCTCAGCACCAGTGAGTGACGGCTCTGTTGGCCCGTCACGCAGCTGACGTCCACCCTCTCCAGGAAGTGCACGTAGAACTGCCAGATCTGCGAGGGGGCGGCCATCCACTTGTCACTACAGAGAAGATCATCAGGAACAATTAAGCTGAGGTCCCCTGGTGGCGCGGCGAGAGGTCAGAAAGGAGGAGGGCTGAACTGTGGCTGCTGTTGTCAAGCGGCGGCAGCCTCCTCCGCTCGCTGCTGAGAAGAAGGGAATAAGTCCCTCCCCCTCGCCGACTGTGGGAGCTGTGAGTGGGAGGCAGTCACCTACTCAGCCCCGCTCTGCGACAACAGTCGCCAAGGAGCACTCGGGGAGATTCGGGCTGCCGGTGAATAGCTGCGGCTGTTGGAAGGCCTCCTACTGCAGAGTCTGCTCACGGTCTTCATTTTAAACATCCTGTAATTTCCTCATAAGTACAACATCATCTACAGAGTCTATAATTATGCTAAGTAAGGAATTGCCTGTAGAAATTGCCGCCTCTACGAGCAAGGCCATTTAACTTCTCCTCCTTCCTATTCTCTTCCTTATCCAAACCAAATTAGCCACAAAATAAAGGCACTGACAACACGGGAGGCTCGATATTTATCTGTCAGACAAATGATGGGCCAACGAGCAGAACGGGTTTCGATCCAGTTGCCAGTAAGGCAACACATAATTGCGGCGCTCAATTAGCACAACATGTGTCGTGTCAAATATCCCAAAGGTCAGTTTAACATGAAGTCACATCACCTTTAGTCTGGAATCTCTCATTTCTGCTCTTTTTTCTGCCCAGACAGACTCATAGAAAGAAAAAGTGACGGCGGTTTCTGGTTTCTCACTTCTTCCTCTATGACTCAGCGCTTTTGTGAAGCACCTGTTTTAAAGCTGACAATGAAAAACGTCGCGTTGGCGCAGAATTACAGAGAAAAACGGCACATTGGGGCCAATCTGCCAGCGAAACCGCATCACAGATGACGACAGACTGGAGGACAGATTCCAAACATCAAACCTCCATCTGATTTGGTTAATTCCAGTCAGCGTGAACAATTTAATTAGTTGAAAATAGACTTCTCCTTCAGGCACAGCTCTGTGTGTGTTTACTCTGTACTGTATGCTATACTTTAGCAGTAAATGATACGTACGTAAAAACCATCACAAAAAACATCTTGATGTTTGGACTGGGACTTCCTGGCACTTTCAAATAAATATCCTGAGGCTCCCCCGGTACCTAGACGCAAAGATAGGGAAGAGAGAAGGCAGAAGCAAATGAAAGAGATGGGTAATTAGCATTTTTAAAGTGTGCGGAGCAGAACAAAGAGAAGCTGGCTGTTGGGACTGAAACGGCTGTAATTCCAAAACAGTTGGGAAATTCACCTTGTTATAACCGCAGTGTTAACTAACTTATGACAGCAACGCTCACTCACCAGCACCCTTGTCTGGCAGACAATGTTGGGGTCACTGCAGCGAACAGAGATGTCAACCGTGGCATCCAGACGTCCATCTGGTGAACCGAATAATAAAAAAGGAGATTAATGGTACAGGTTTTACATTTGAGCGATTCTATGCTTCCACGTTATCTTGTTTACTAAAGTATATTAAGCCAAGTAAGTGCGCATAACTGCAACATTGCATTATGGAAAGAACCAAAAGAAAACAGGAGAAATGACATAACATGATACATTTCATATAAATAATGGTGCGCTTATAGACGCTGTCCTTTAGCATCCACGGTTTATTCTTCTCTCTCATTTCTCATTTCCTGCTGCTGCTGAAGCATTTTTTTCCCTGATAGAAATGATATTACACGGAGATTGGTTTGGCTGATATGTTTGCGACACAAACGAAGGCTGAAAACACGATGCATTCTCATCCACATTATAGATGACGCGGGTGACCGGGGCTACCTGTGGGGTCGCACCACGGGGGCAGGCGGATGGCTTTTTTAAGGAAGCAGAGCTCGGGGTGGTACAGCCTAAAGGTCTGGTCGACGACGTGCGGCGCTGGCTCCACGTTCACCTGCAAGATGGCCATCAGCTTGCTGTCGACTTTAAATGCAACCTGTCGAAAAAGGGGGTGAGAGGGTGGAAGCGTCAGCGTTGGAGGGAGGCCCCAACCTTGAGAGCAGAACCCAGAGCAGATGGAATCTGCTCCAGGCTGCTATCGACTAATTGTTACTAGATGATTCTGTCTAATTTTCCTTCCCTGACTGACTTTGTTTTAAGAACCAGGGTGGGGAACGCCATATTTTATCCGCGAGGCAGTTTGCTGGAGAGGTTTGATGTAAGCATTTGTGATGATGCTGATGCAGGGGGGTGAACATGCTTTGAAGTTTGTTGTGTTAAAACAACCCCCAGGATCTTTGCATATCAATGCAAATGCCCATATGTACAAAATCTACACTAATTGCAAGTGGTTGTCCGTGAGCATGTGTAAAAAGACATACTATAAGTGTAAACATACTACACACGGATCTAATGGCAGGTGCAGATGTGCTCCACACCGTCGCCGTGTGCATTTTGATGACGAAAATGCAGCTTTCTGTTAAGGAGAAGGGTTTCTTTTCCTTTCACAGTTGCATTAACAACAGCTTGTTCTCAGATGGATAATAACACAAATCGTAAAACCCGGGCCTCTGTTTGGACCATTAAACCGTGCTGTAAAAACACTGGCTGCTTAGTGGGAATATATTCTGCTCACTTTGTCTTGTGTACTTACTGCTGTTAATTTATATTTTCACTATTAGGTTTAAATTAGCCTGGAAAGAAAAGGGATTCATGTGGGCAACTAGAAAGACTCCTTGCCTCTTTTATTATTATTTTTTATTTATGAGACTCAAACACAACATGTAGTTTTCTAGTGACACCATTCTCTTCCATGTTAATGCACACGCATTACATCTTTCCAAGATTAGTTTTAAGTTGACTTCCTGTCTTGGTGGCCAAGCGCTCGTGCTTTCTGGACGGTTTTATTCTGACCTTCAAACACCGAGAATGCCAAAACATTTCAACACACACCCCTTGTTTACACCAACGCTCCCAGGTGGACAAGGGCGGCTGTGGTATTTTGCAACGTGCGTGCTGGGAGGAATAAGTGCATGGTGTCAGCTGAAATGGTTATGGTGAGAACTTAATGGTGTGGTCGTTACAGCCTCAAACTGCTGTAACTATAATTGTGCTGCACAAATACTGTAAACACACACGCACACACACACAAAATCAATGGAAAAACAGATTTCGAAAGGAACATTAAGAAAAAAATCAATATATATACGTATGAAAAGCCCCAGCTTTGACCTAACCCAACACCTTTGTGACGTTGCCATCAGTGATTGAGTCCTTCTGTTGCGCACTGACCTGACTAAAGCACATGGTTCTACGTGTCTAATCAACTCAAAAGGTACTGAATTGACACGCTAACACATTTGTTTGTGAAATCATTTCTTACATCAGGTTTTCCAACCAAATCAAGGAATTGCTGCAAAATAAAATGCACTTTCCAGATGAAGCTGGGTTAAAAAGCCAACCTTTAAAGTGAAACATTCTATATTACGGCCTGCGAATCACAAATTCAGCAGCTCGATCCCTGCCAAACAGCAGCTGTCCAAATCGTTGAGGGGTCAGATTTACAGTCTGTTCCGACCCCCCCCCCCCCCCCCCGGGGCTGGCCCATGTCTGGCACTAGTGATACGCGCTGACTGACAGCAGTGCCAAAGCTGGCATACTGACAGCTCCACTATTGGGGCTTGTCATTTTTAGCAGGACGCATTTTGATCCAGACCTGACCTCTTTGACCTCTTGACAGGATGTTTGCTCACCGCACTGACGCTGACACTGACGCACGTTTGCACAGGCACGCACACTTGGAAGACAAATATTTCATGACCCTGCACAACGGAGTGCTGACGGTTACTGTGCGCTCCTTTAAAAAGCGGTACTCTTGCAAGGTACGGCAGGTTAGCGGCAAAACGAGTCAATAATGTAAGTAGAGATTAAGGTCATGTCTGTGGAGAGAAGGTCAACAGCTGTTGAGATTTGTATCATCCCGGGGCTGCAGAGAAACCATGTAGAGGTGTCATCTCTGAACCGGTCAACATCATTTGTCTCTCTCGTCTCATCGTCTCACATGCTAATGGTAAAATCTGATCTAAAATGCATAAAAACGGACATATAACTTAAGAATAACACCACATAGGCACGCTTCATTTTAAGTAGATTAGCCAGGAGTGCGAAGCTGTCCTTCGAATCAGACACAGTTTCCCTCTTCGGCCGGGAATTTTCCAGTTAGAAAAGATAAACAGTGTTCAGCGAGATAAAGAAAAAAGATTCCCAGCATATAATTTTGCTTGACAACCTTGTCTGGCTAGTGGTGGCTTTTAAAATAGTTGTCACTTCAAAGTCTTCTTTGTGTCTGAGCTGGGAGTGTGTGGGAGAGAGGAGGAGGGGGAGGGCGGTACACTGCCACTCCACCGACTGTTGTCTGGCGTACGCGTCTGTGTAGTAGACGCTGTGAGTCTTAAGGGTGTCCCACAAAGTTCATCTGACTAAACCTTGTCTTTCTTTACATAACTTATAAGCCAAGTGAATATGGAGCTGTCGGCTGTATAAACAGTTGGAAGTTTGCAGGGACTCCACTCAGTATCCTGGTTTGGCACGCCGATTAAAGAATTAGAGTCTTTACCAATGGATTAAAAAGAAAATGAAATATTGCCTACACCCGTTGCTATGACACAATATTCACCTGTTTATATATATATATATATATATATATATATATATAAAATTAAAAACCAATCCATGAGGTCAAAAGAAGTGTTTTCAGAGCAGGGGGTGTTCATCAGAGGCTGAGGACAGGAACACTGGTCAGGGTTGAGGGAAAAGCTGACCGGAGCAGAAAAGAGGGATACACTTAATGAAAAACCTGATCCAGAGTGCTTAGAACCTCGGTGGCTTAGGGACAACTCAGTGAGTGTCCTTGAGTGACCCAGTCGGCGCCCAGGCTCAAACATCTCTGGAGAGGCCTGAAAATGTCTCTCTGTCCCCATCCAACCTGTTGAACGCATGAGTGGATCAGCAGAGAAACTTGTCAGAATCTCCCCAAACACTTAGAGGCTGCAAGGGTTGCCATGGATGCTTCAACTACTGAGCAAAGAGGGTCTGAAGACTCACATCGATGCAGATGTCGATATTGTTCTTATTTGAATTGAAAAAAAAAAAAGCATTATGAAAGTCTGTTTCCACTTTGTTACTCTGAGGCACTGACTATAGATTGATGACAGAATGTCTGATTATATTTCATTTTAGCATAAGGCCACCGCAGAAATGTGTTTTTATTATGCTGTGAAGGGGCTGGAAACTACCAAATATACATATATCACATTGTATTAGGTCAATATGAAGATCTTATTCCTGTGTTTTACATTTGTCATGAAAATTCACCCTATATAATTCAGATTAACTTTGTTAACTGAGCCGTTGTCAAGGCAAAAAGGGCAGGAAAAAAGCAAAACAGTAAACATCTACTTTGCATCGCAAAGCAACGTCTGTAAATCAAGCCTGGAGGAAAAACAACCCATAAAAAGAAGAGAGAAATAAAGATCCAATACAGCACATAAGAAAAAGACACTCTATATCACAAGGATTATATGAAAGACACTCGGTACCTTGATAGTCTTGGCAGCAATGATATTGGACAGAGTTTTCTTGGCCACCTGAGAACCGTTGCTTGGAGGGAGGAAGCTCGGCCCCTGCGATGATTCGATTAGAGACGGGCTTATTAAGAATGATCATCTTCCAAAAAAGCAAATAACTGCAACACCATCATTACATCTGCACCTAAGAACACAAATATGACCCCTCACCAAGCCACGGGGGCCCCTCACCTATCCTTCACAGGTCTCTCCAGCTGCTCTTGTGGCATCAAGCCTGAGTTTCCATTAAATAAGTATGACTTATATATGGAAAAGCTAACTGTGCATGGAATGCAACATATAAAGCTATATAATGATGTCGCAGCACTTACAAGTGGGTCGAAATGGTTTCTAATTAAACAAGGAGATGAAAGTGACTGTCCAACACCTGACGTACCTGGAGGGCCAGGGCGTGGTCACAGAGAAAGCTCTGGTACTTCAGAGGAATCAGGACGCTCTCCTTGGGTCGGAGATAGATCCTGGGGCCTGGTGCACCATCCTCCGTGTGGAACATGTTCTCCTCCAGCCGGGTGGAAGTTTTGGTCAGTTCTTTGAAGTAACGCCACTCGTCAGTGCTGGTGATGACGCTGGACGGGAAGATTAAAGGACATCAGTATTAAAAGAAGCTCCTGTGATGAATTTATGAGAAGCATCCAGGTTCTCACTCCGGCCATTATAGTCCGGAGAGTGAGCCGAACAACAAAGCGGAGCGTGTGCAGAATGCTGGAAGCTTTGAGCATGTGTTGATGACCTAGAGAAGAGTCCTGGGGGACGCGGACGGGCCCGCATTTAAGAGAGAAAATATTACCCAACTTTGATAAGAAGACATTAAAAACACACGCGACACGTGTCAGCAAACTCATCCATTCCTTTTAATGTTCCATCCGGGTTTGAAGACGGATCTGGAAGCGTGATCCGGCTCTGAATCGTGATCAAAACCGACTCACTAAATCATTAAACCTGGATTTCGTTCAGGGCTGTCCACACCCACTCAAACAAGTGAGGCGAAACATTTCTTTCCGCTTGAATTGCGCGCCGACTTCCAGCACATGTAAACAATCGGCACATGGAAAAACAATCGGGTTCCCTTTAAAACAAACAACGGGGATTTAAACGCCACCACCGGTTACACGTCCTGACAGAGGGTGGTCTCCGCTTCATTATTTCGCCAGGCTCCGAATGCAAAACCTTTGTGGACAAATGCAGAAACAGGAGAGCTGCTTCAAACATCAAAGGTTTCCTAGCGATGTGCATGAAGAGGGCATTTTTTCTTTCTTTTTTCTTTCTAGGGCAGCAAGGATTTATGAATTTTTCAACGCCCCACCTTGCTAACATTAGGGCAAAATGCAACATTCAATTCCATGAAACTTATTCTGAGACTCCCACCTGTGCAAGAGAAATAAAACATTTTGCCTGTGGCTTATCTCTCAGTGTGCGCGCGTGTGTGTGTGTGTGTGTGTGTGTGAGTCTGGAGTTGAGCCTTGAGCCAGAAAAAAAAAGAAAGGTTGATTAATTTATTTTTTTGCTGTGGAAAACACAAGGTAGGAGGAAAGCAGGACAGAGTGTTGGAGATAAATTCTGATAAAACCAGAGAAGGAAGAAGGTAAGGATTATTTAATGGATGCCAAGAGAGAGAGAGAGGGAACTGAATAATTCAAGGCCGGGAAAGCAGAAGGCAGCTGTAAAGGAGGCAGCATGGACGACAGTGGATGAGCTGCACCCTCCTATCTCTCTGCCAACCAGCGGTTATGGCTTACATTAAGCTCTGGAGGGTATCAGGCAGCCATGCAAAATGGATAGCAACAGGTATCAAATGTGTCCTCTGACGATGAGGAGCCGCTGGGTTTTTAAAACCCCAAAGGCATCAAAGCTGCAGCCTCTCGCTTAGCACACTTCCTTTAACGACTGATCCTTTTTTTGAGGTGAAGGTCACGCCTTCTATGGTTTATTTGGGTAGAACAAAGAGCTCACCCAAGGCCTCGCTTCAACCAAATATTGGTAAAACACATACAAACTTCTCTGCACTGAGTTTTATACCCACAGAGAATAGAGGCGAGGAATCCAAGGTGCACAGATTCTATAGATCATAAGGTGACGGTTTTGCACTCATGTATTTATCGACCCCAAAACAACCTGATAATATTTTTGGCATCTGGTTGATTTACCAGCAGCTCGAAGAATCAATCAGACCACAAATCAGTTTGCTCTCCTGCCCACTGCTGCCCTCAATTAAGTGTTTCTACCTGAAACTGTGGCGGTCGCGGCGCAAACACAGAAAACACACACGCCTCCTCACCAATTTACACATTTCCTGACTCATGCTGGAGGTGGCAGACCGTTTAGCCAAACGCATCGCACCGCCTCATGCAGAAACACGATAAATAAAACAAAATAAGCAGGAAGGGGGCCGAAGGAGGACAGAAAGAGGGATGGATGACCCCCCCAATTAAACCCGTTAGGCTCGGTGCCAGCGCTAATGCGACCATGAGTCCTTCGTGGCGCACGCCAGACTTTGTTGATCAACGTGATGTATGTTAATCCAAAGCACAGTCATGAGCAGAATCTGGAACAAAGGACTCAGGGTGGGAGGATTAACAGGGACGTTAAATGAAGGAAACAAACACAACGCAGATACCAAGAACGGACCATCAAGGAAACGTCAGCTGTGAGGTCGCCCTGCAGAGATTACAGGGGTGATTTAGCGTTTCTCCAGCATTGGGTTTGCATCCATGTCAACAAACTGCAGTTACCTGCTGGACTGTGGTATGGAGGATAATAGTGGAGCAAGAAGTAGCGAGAGCCTAAATTTAACTTCTTTATTCATGCAGCTGTGAGCAAAGTGTGTTTGGAAAGGGTGGTTTTGTGCTAAACAAGCAATCAAACTGTGAACATTTCAAGAAACTCCAACAGCCCAGTTGCTAAGATTCAAGTACCAGAATTACCATGACCTGGATGACTGAGAACCTTCACAAACAAACTGTGAACAGTACAAAAGCAGAAAAATATAACCCATTCCGAACATTAATACACATTTTCTACACGCCCACACGCAAGCATCACATTCAAAGCCCGAGCAAACTGTGAATCAGACTCCCACATCCTTAATAAAACACACAAGCCAATGCCGTCACATCATCTCCCTCTGACATTCTAATGCCGCCGGCTCGGTTTGGAAACATTTTAACTGCGTGTGTGTTGACAAGCCTGAGAGGAGTATTCTCCAGAACGTGAAGTGCAGAGTCAATAAATCAGCTGTCTGAGTCAATTAACCTGCGAGACCACAAAATCTGACACCACAGAATGGTCAGAGATCCAAAAACAAGAAGAGTATCAGACAATCGAATGCGCTAATAAAGTAGCCTTCCATTTCCGCGTCCGTGGTCTCACAGAGCCGCCAAAACGGCTGTGGGTGGCTTTAAAAAATCAATGCTATTTTATCCGTGTCACCTTTTCATCCCTGTGTGATGTTGGGATCATTTTTGCATGATCCCTAGTGACAGAAAGCCTGAGAACAGGTTGCAACATTGGCACTTTTATAGGAAATGTCACAAAGTGTGACACACTCCTGCACTCAAGAGGTGATAATTAAGTCATTAATGCCCAGAGGCCTTCAGGTCAATACTGCCATCGATCCCATGAGTTGAGATGTATATCTTGTTGACAATCTTGAGTATAATGTTGCTGAACTGCCTCACTCTTAAGACTATTATTGATCACATATACATTGTAAAGTGCAGTAAATCCCATCAGTGAGCAGATGAGAACCCACTGTGTGCCACCAGGCGACTCCATCCAGGTCTTGAGCCAAGGGTAGTGACAGGAAATTGAACGGTTATGGATGGTGGGGGTTAACGGAGCACCCAGTGGAAACCACATTCATATTGGGAGGATGTGCTGTCTCAGCAGGAGGAGGCCCTGCTCGCAAACATGGATTTGTGTTCAGACGTGACATAAGAGCGGGGGTGTTTTCTCCTTTAAGTCAACTCACCTGAGCTCGGGGTCATCGCTGTGAATGGTGACCGTTTGAGGCACGTTCAGGGGGTTTTGAAGGACAAACTCCATGTACTCTGCAGAGCCCAGGCTGGCGAACAGCAGGTGCTGGGTGGTGATGTCCTGGCTCAGCATACTGGCAATGTCTTCCGCTTTACTGCGCTCCGCAGCCGATCTAACCCGATAACCTGCATCTGCCTGGAACACCTCCACTGTCGGCTCCTGAAAGACACAACAAAGACCAAAACGGGTGTTTCAAACCAGAAAATACTTTTGCAAAACTATATACAATTACTGCCCAGATCTGCGATTATAAGTGTGGCTTTTCAACCGTGGAACAGTCATGGGCTGTGTCTGCTGATGCTTCTAAAATGCTCTGGAAGCCTGGCTTTCACTCTCTGGTTTGAAATTATGTTTAATTTGATAGTTCCAGTTGATAAATGTGTGTTGTTTTATACCATGTTTGAGCTGTTTTGATTTTTACTCAGCTCCCTGCTGTCATTTTATTCTTTCCATTGCTTTTATACAGCATACTGTATATGTCTGGCTTTGCCAGACACTTTGTGCTTGCCTTTAAAGTGCTACAGAAATCAAATAAACCCGAGACTTCCTTTATATTGATCGCCTACACTTGCAGTTTGCAGTCGACATTGTGAAACAACTTTTTAACCATTTAAGGCATTCACTCTTGGTTTTATTCCTAGACTTTAGTGAGTATAGTGACACGTTATAAGAAAATGGACCAGAATGTTCATTGTGTTACTAATTTAAACTCTGAATTCAAATAAAAGGATGGGTTTCTTGTATGTTTTCAATACAAGTAAAAGTCCTCAAATTTATTTCGAAACCAGAACGACAGATGTAGTCACGCAATCAAGATCCCCCCAGGCTGGAAAAATCAATCTCAACTGAAATCTCAAAGAATCTCCTCATGTTATTTTTTCCTTAGTGGCTGGGCCACAGCTATATTCCACATGCTGCTCTGTGGGTGTGAAACAGCCCAAACACGGGTCTTAACAGAGGAATTGCGACGTGTAAAGTGTCTCCGACAGACATGCAACAGAGGCAGAAATTACATTTAGCACGTGCACCCATGGGTGAAAGTACAAGATGTGCCTTCAGGTAAAAGAACAATTAACGCCTTCCTGCACAGCCACTAAAGCACAAAGTACTGAAGGGCAGGTTGTCATGAGAATTGCAGGGGTGACGGGCTGTCTGGAGGATGCTCCACACCTCGACTGTTTCAGATTCAGCAAGAAAGACAGTCGCAGGCAGACAAGTGCGCTCAACATGAAGCAGCTACTTTGTGTCCCCGATGGCTGCGTTCAAAGGCCAATCTCACCGTGACTTTTGCCACTGTGGCATTTTCCGGAGCCTCGCGACGACGCACGGCAGCCATGCGCTCCAGCTTGCGCTGCTCAGGCTCACTTCTGATGCACGCCTCCTGGTTCCTCTCTCTTCCCAGCCTGTTTGCCTGGGCCGTGCTCCATCCTGTGAAGCAGAATCAGACCAGAGCCTTGGGTATATTTACTGAGTACAGTGGAATTTAATCCCGATGCCATTTTGCCCATATGTTCTAAAAAACCCTTGCAAGTGTCCAAAGGGAGAGAGAGTTGGGACGGATTAAGGTATTAGAGGAGGAGCAGAAACAACAGCTTGCACACAAAGAACATTCCAATGAGTGAAATCGAACTGACTTTCTCTCCATCCAAGTTATTTTCACCTCCTTGGCAGTTTCCTCTGTAAATACTGTTATATCTCTCTAAAAACCTGCAGGTGCCGAACTTTACATTCTCATTCAGGTTGAGAATTTTTAAGCCAAATAATATCAAAATTATAAAGTTCAGCTGGAGCTTTGTCTATTTAATTGGATTGAACATTAAAATCGTTTAACTAACTAAGGTTATGAAAACTTTGGGTACGGTAACTCAGTCAAGGAACAGGGTACACGAAACTGACACAAATCCCCAAATATAAAATTTGCCGTTTGTTGTTTTATTTTCGGCTCGTCCTTAAAGTTGACTGAGGATCTTTTGTACTCTGTAAGGTGATCAAGGGTGACTGAACGTCCACAAAGAGGAAGAGATAATGAAAACAAATCTTCCATTTCATGCCTACTAAAATGTTTGCTAAAATTAAGGCAAACACTTGAGAGTTAAAGGATGCATGGAAAGGTGCTTTCCATCAGAAACATTTGCTTTAACCAAATGCGGGAAAGGTTCAACTGTTATTAATGATGATAATAATAGTAATTATGTACAAGTGGGTATCTGAGTGGTATAAGTGCGATCACTCCATCCAAAAACTACTAGTAAAGTTAAAGTTTAATTGAATCTCATTGTCTAACATTGAATCTCATTGTCTAACATTGAATCTCATTGTCTAACATGCAACTTACGAAATAAAAAAATGCATTGATTCAATATTTTCAAATGACAAATGTCTGTTTTATGTGGTAGTTGAGTTGTTTTGATTTTGCCTCTGCTCCCTGACAAATTAGCTACTCTTAAGAGAGAGCCTAATTTACATTCACAAGTTATAATGTTGGACACAAATGACTTCTGTTTCATTCTTAACTGCCCTCAATACTGACAGTCCATCTATATTGTTATGATTTTGATACTATAAATATCTTGACTGCACGCTTATGATTTAATAGAATTTTAAACCGACTAGTAACTAAATTAAGTTTTGTTCCATATGTATGATATCTAGAGAAACAAAATGAAGATGAAGTCGTCTCTTTCGGTTTTACTCGACTGCTATCACTTTTTATCCTCGGGCATTTTCCTCGCGTCTCCTTATCCGAGGCACCGGCCCGACTGCCTGTCACTTAACCCGATAGCGCTGGCGCGTCTCTTCCTCCACAACCAGGCGTAGGAGGCGGTGCACACTCAAAAGACGACCTCCCAGTGACGTCATGTTGTGATTGGACACCGGTGAGAGCAAGTAGTCATTCAGTATGTTTGAATGGCAAGAGAAAACCGATGGGAGGAGGGAGGAGGGAGCACCGAGTGGGTGGCACTGGCGGTGGTGAGGAGGAGGAGGAGGGGGAGGAGGAGTTGGGGAAGAAACAAAGCAAATGAACTGAACGATTGGATTAATTAGTTTCACAAGAACGGGTTTACAACATGTTTGCTTGTTCATGCGTCCACATGAGAATGATTTGATTACCGCATGTTCCATCAATGAGCAAATGCTTTGGAATGGAAAAACAGACCTGAGAGGGGCTGCGGAGCCCTTTCCACAATTCTAGACCCACCGGATGCATTATTCAGAAATAATTTACTATTTCTGATCTCAAATCTGATGCCCTTTTTGTGCGTGTGTGTGTGTTGACTGTCACATTGCACACTTTGACAACACATTTAGAGATGAGCAGTCGGCTGGAAAAAGGCTTCTCTAATTGAGGAAACAATGACGTTCCCTTGTGTGTTTGTGTGCATTCCTCTCCTTGTATTGTACACAAGCAAACACACACACGCATGCACACACGCGCGCGCGACAACACACACACACCCACATAACAAACATGTCTGTGGGAAGCCACATGAGATGCCTCTGTAAGCTCAATTAGGCTGAAAATTGAGTGGTGCAGACAACACATAGCAGGTGAAATGGATCCGCTTGAGATGATCAACACACGAGTGTGGTCACCGCCCAAAATGAAAGCCACTAACCCCATCAAAGACACTCATGCGTGTGTGGGCGTCCACCAAAGGCTGAGTGGAGAAAAGCCTTCCTGGAAGTGCCGTTAAATGATACGTTCGTGTTTCAGCACAGACAGGAGTTAGTGAGCTGTAGGGTAAAGGACTTGCCATCCACTTGGAGGACGCTTCTGGAAGACAGACTCCCTCCCCTGAAACCACCTGTAGCATTGAGTGTGATGATGTGGGAGTAGGGCGGCATCACACCTGCTGACCTCTTCCCTTTAGGATCCCTGGGGCAGCCTGTAAGAGAGACATTTCTTTTAGTCCTACGTCCACCTGAGTGTTATAAAGTGGCCATCAGCAGCTACACAAATGAAGTAATCGACAGAGCCAGTGTGGGCGTCCGAGGATCACATGCCACAAGGGCCGAACTTTCATTTAAACTGCCTCTGACCTGTTGACTGAGTAGAATTAATTACATAATAATCAGGCGAACTTTCTTTGCACGCGTGTTCCTGGCTTTGAACATCTAGGATCGATACGTGGTAACAAATCTTCAGCGGCTAATTAGTGGTCCAAAGTTGGCAGTGGGGTCTAGACACAGACAGCTTAGCGCAGGAGGAGCATCAGGCTGATGGATGGAGTCTGACCCTGTCCAGGCCTCCTGCCTGGTGAGGTTCTGTAATGAAGAGAGATTTTCCAGCCCTACCGCATATATTAGCCTGTAGTCATATTATCATAGGTGCTTTAACCTAAATCCACAATAATATTTATTAATAATAAAAATGACTTCTTATCCTACACCTTTTTCTTATTAAGAGCCCTTTGGTTGACAATTAATTCCAAAGAGGAAAATTAAGTGCTCACTTCAGTGACCGCACTTCATTTTCTCACCTATATAGTGACACGCAACATATTTTTCTATACTTATGAAATACTGCATGTCAAATTTATATTTATTTATAGTTTTGTGTCTGTTTTGTGTTCCCTTCAAATATCTGCAACATTACCTGAGAAGTTTTTGTGCAATTCGCTACAGCTGACTGAAGAAGTAAGGCTGAAGCTGACTTTGGTACACTTTGACATAAGGTCCTTATTCCTCAAAGTCTTTGGAACATCAAAACATATCCAACCAGAGGTTTTAAATCATAGAGTGAGCTACTTTAGCTTGCTCGTCTGGGGCTGCTTTAATATGAACTCTGTTGAGTGCAGCAATTAAGTGTCTTTGCCGCCCAGGTGTGACACTCTGGCGAGCCCATACGAGGGTTTTAAGAGTAGAAGCGAAGCCCACCTCTGAATCTATTAGTGGCAAAGTCCTTCATCAATGAACTGATAATGGGTGGCGGCTAAATGAGTAATGAGGAGCTGGTGCTGCCATGCAAACAGACCCAGACAGCGCTGTTCAGCAGATTAATGGGTGAGGTGTCTGCCGTCTCAACCTATCCCCCTCGCCATCGATCACCCTCACCTGGCGACGAGATTCGGCCCAAATGTATTTGTTGGAGTTATATTTCCCCAGGAATAATCACGAAGGCATTACTTCTACTGTCGCATAAACATGTCTAATCAATAACAGAGAGATCTTGTTCCCAGTCTCTCATTATTGGCCTTTCAGCTGGTGTGGACAGCTGCTTTGATGATGGATAGAAGCTTAAAATAAGCCTGCAAGAGTGCAAGAATAAGATAAACGCGAGAACTGCTAGAAGCCCTCAGTAAGAAAAAACAAATAGAACCTATTTTGTGCAGTCTGATGGAACCATTATTAGGCTGATATCTACTGGTCAGAAGACCCAGGTTGATGCATGTAGAACTGCCGATTCACCTTGGATGTTTAAGAAAGGGCTCTCTGCGGAAATAAAAGCTAATCAGGATCTGTGCCGTCCAACACTGCTTTGGCTGCTCTATTTTCCCTGTGATGATGACTAACTGTGAACGGGGAGCCAGGGGGCCGAAGTACATCACATTTTTTTGACTACCTCAGTCTGTTGTATGACAATAATGCTGCACAGCATTACGCCACCTGCCCGTCCTCTTTCCTCCGCTGGCAGTTCTCGAGGTTAAGGCCACAACAAACCACTGATTTACTGGCCCTTGGAACAAATGGGAGCAGGCACCGTGGGGGATTCATAGTAGCCTGCGATATTCGATTTGGTCTGCCTCCCCGTTCCAGGCCACTGACCTTTCAGAATAAGCAAATTCCCTCTTCAGGCTGGAAAGCAAGGTTAGTGAAGTTGGGCTGTGATGGGCCAGTGGAGAGGGCTTTTAATGAGTGGAACACATTGTATATGTATCCCAAAGGGAAGTCACCTAGCTCCACTAATTGAGCAAATTTCGCTGATATTTAAAACAAATCATGACGGCTTTGGGCTGGATTTTCTCCACTCTGTCCTTTTGTAACAGTCATTTCCTCCAGGGCTTATCAGGCTGTTGCAGATGAGGGGAAGTGTGAGGTCTGAAGAAGCTTCTAATCTGTCTCCTCCGCTGAAGCAGATACCTTTTTAAGTGTTTATATGTGTGTGTGAGGGAGAGAGGGAGACTGCTTGGGTCAGTTAGTCTGTGGTTGGTTCTTGTGTAGGTTGTTTTGAGAGTATTTCTTTGTCTGTAATTATTTACCACTTACTCAGATTCTGTCCACCTCTGTGTGACTGTCTCGTCTTTTGTCTATTTAAATCCACTTCCTCTTCCCTCCTGCAATCACTCCCAACCCTGCTTAGTGATTTGGATGTGTTTCCTTGTGGACTGATTTGTGGAAATTGACCTAGACTGAGACAGAATAAAACTTTACTCAAAGTCCTAAATGTGTTGGGTTTGCTTTGAGGTTCTGTCTATTCATTACACTGTCAAAGGCACAGAAAATAACATCGTATTTTACGCCACAATTAGCTTTTCATAGAGCTTAACAAGGGTCGAGTCGGCTCTTAAATTTAAATAATGTAGTACTGGAAGTCAGATCATGAAAAGTTATTTCAGCTTTTGTTTTAATTCTAATATAAACTACATCATGAATAACTAATTGCCACTAATAGACCAACAATTTTCACACTAGTAAATGTCATGAGGGATGCTTTTATTTTCTGTCTTTGGTGTGTGTCTCTGTATTCTAACTGCTCCACAGTCTCTAGACATGTTCTCCTACTATACATTTTTGGGTGTTTGTAAAACGTTAGTAAAACTGAAAAGTGTAATCTTTTTTTTTTGAAGATGCGCCATAACTTTACCATCAAAGTTGCCGTAAATTTATGCAGCAGATGAAATCAGTGAGGTGTTGGAGCGTTTGTCTGGATTCACCAGCAGATTTGCTTCGTGGAACGAGTAGGCGGTCGTCATGCCTCTGACACTCCTCATCTGCTCCTGCAGCTCTCTCTGTGGGAGGAATGTTTTCCCTCCCCTGGACCTCATATGCAAAGCTGAAGCCTCCACGTTGCTGCGACATTTTCGCAACTCCATTATTATGATTAAGCCACTTCCCTTCATTCCTTTATGACACTATTAATAAAATCTGCTTTGTGGAATGACTGAACGGGCCTGACAGCAGATATCATTACCATTATATTAATTACTTGTCAATCCTACCTTGCGATAATTAAAAAAAGAGATCATTTGGTGTTTCATTCTTTTTCATTTGGTAATGACAGTCTGTCACTCACATTCTCCAATACATCCTCATTCTGGTGGATTCTCAGCCAAATCAAGTCATGATTTATGACATACATAACAGAAAATGGGCCGCTGCCTATGGAGCGTATGATAGAGTTGGCAAGTTTCGCATGATTATTAAATAAAAACCAACGGAATCTTATATTCATTTTAAACTGTTTCATACTGGTTTTATGAGTATGAACCCACACAGACATGGAGTGACTGGCCTCTATGTCTGGGGATCAAACCCACAACGTTCTTGCTGTGAAGCAACAGTGCTAACCTCTCTGTAACTGTGTGGTGGTCACAGTTGGGATCATCACTCACATGCTTATAGGCAAGGAGAAAAACGTGTCCTTTGCTTTGCTTGGTTTTAATGTTCCCATGTCTGCAATGTTAAAAACAATGCCTAAAATAACCCATTGTTTTTTCCTTCAACTGTATATAAATTATACCACAGACAGAGGCACCACTGTATTCTGACAGGCTTCATAATTGGCCTAAAGGTCAGTGTGTTTGATGCCCTCGCTTGGGCTCTGAAGTCAGATGATGGAGGAAGACTGCATTCAGCACCACGGACAGCTCCAAAGCTGGTTTCCCTCACGGAGTTTACATGATACCTAAATAACTGAATTATGGTGTTCTTCCCACTAAAACAAAGTGCCCTATATAGTTGACTGAAATCAAAGTGACTAACACGGCCAGTCAGTGGAAGTGAAAGTTGTTCTACTCCCGACCTGTCGGACCGGAAAAGGACGCTCCATGGAGAATCCTGACCCAGAGGGCGGACAAGTAAAAAGGAAAACACAGGAGCGTTAACAGGAAGAACTTGGTGAAAACATCTCTGCGCAGAGTAGAGCAGAAAAAAAAAATCACACAGGGACGAATTTGCGACATTGTCTGTTGCCCTTCAAGTTTATCTCCGGGTTCCTTGTCACCTATTGGCTATTGTGCTCTGTGATGTTGTGGGTCGACCAGACATGAGGAAAAGCATGGCCGATAGCAACGGTGGTGACACGAGTCACAAAACAACTATTACACCAGCAAAGATCCAAGTAAATGGCTATAGCTCAAAAAAGCTGTGCCTCCTCAGATGTATTAATATTCAACTGCTCGACTGTGTCCCTGTGATAAAGTTTTGTGCCTCTGCCTGAGGCTCATTAAGGCCAGGATGTGGTCGCTTATTGCAGGAGTGCTGTTGAACGTTCATGTTGCCATTTATCTGTAAGGCAAAGGAAACAGCTTCCACCTTCTTTTGAGATGCATACGCATGAACACTGATATGTAGGCCAGGCCTCTGATGAGCACCAGTTCCTGGGCACATGAGCTCAAGATGCATCTCATTGCTTTCTCTTGGAAATTACTCCTTTGTAGATGTACTAGTTAATACTCCCCATATCTCTTTTTTCAATATCAAGACTTCACACCGACACATAACCTGCTGCAGATTTTCTTTTTAAACCTGGGGAAAACACCTTCTACTACAAACACACACACACTATGCGGTGTTTTCACACACACCAGTGCGGACCAAAGACAGGTATTTACACATGTTTTCACCCCGGTCCAGACTCCAGTCCCAATAGAAGAGCATCAAGGTTCCATGATAACTAACAGAGAGAGGAAAAGTTTTGGTTTATTTAATTAACAGGTGTGTGGTACTTCATTCTTTACTGTTGTTGTGCTGGTTATTTCCTCATCCATCAGTTCCTTATTTAAATCTCTAAAATATAATCCTCCTGAACTGTGACGTCTCATCACGAGCAGATACCAACAGGCCGTTCACGTACCACGCCGACCACACACAAGATCTACTGAAGCCGCACCGAGAGCACCCGTCAGCCCCACTGTGTGAGTGTTGTGTTTACAGTGACCCCTCACACTGCACCAGGACCAAAAATTCAACTGGGCCGATCTAAATCCTGCCTGTGTGAAAGCGCCCTAAATAATGAATGCTACATTGAAATGTTACATGTGCCAGATTACCATATTCTTTCAAAACACTTTACATCTAATTATTACATGACTTGTAATGGTGGAAAAAGTGCTGTGGAATTGAGCGTACTAATTGCAGCAGCATAATAAAAACAGACATGCAATAAGGTTCTCTGTAAGCCTGCAGTAAAGCTAATTAAAGAAAAAAATGATAAGGTCTAAAGAATAAGTTGAATCACATTAGCGAAACGTTTAGCCAGGGTTCCTCTGTGAATTTATTTTCTCCACACACCCTTATCCACCATTTCCGTGTTCTTATATTGACAACTGCTTGTGCACGAGGGGTATCAGTCTGGAACACGTTGCACAAACTTGCAGGAAATCTAGAGAAGCAGGTATCTGAAGAGAAATGATGTAATCCTCTACTGATCTTTTTTATGGCGCTCTACTCGTCTGGCGTTCAATCCTGCTACTTCCTCTCTCATGCGTCCTTGCACACATGCATTCATATGTCTGCATCTGTGCAGGGCTGCAGACATTTTGTTGTTTTTTTTACATTTGTGAGCGATGGGATAGTCACAGACAGGCGCGCATGTGCACGTGCGTGCCCTTCTCATCAAATGTCGATCAAAAGTTAGCTGATACAGAAAATCCATCTATCATACTGACAGTATCGTCTGAATCCACCACCCAGGGAGCATTAATGATGGAAGTTTGCATCCTTTACCACCCGCTAAATAAGATCAGTGATTTCTCCCAGTGTAATCACACACACACACACACACACAAACACACACAGAAGGAAAAGAATCACAAAGGATAAAAGAGAAGTGAGAGATGTAACCTGACACATAGAGGGTGTGTGTGAGTTTGATAGAAACGTAAGAGGTAAATTGGTAAATAAAATAAAACAGGAAGGCCGTGATAAAAAGCAGAGCGAGAAGAGTGAACAGCAGTGACAGATGGAAGCAGAACTGAATAAATTGCAATTCCTCCCTCCCTAAATTGATTCTAACTGTCAGCCAGGGCGCCTGATGTATATCTGAGTCTTGATTGGAATTTACATGCCAGACGCAGCCCTCCTCTTCTCATCAACGTGCACACCTGATAACCCAGTGCATTCTCAATGCTCCTTGACGATAAATGCTGGCAAGTTTCACCCGAACAATAACGACTTGCAAATGATGAAGTGCTTATGAGGGGGAGGTTCGTTTCAACAGATGACTAATGGGAAGCCAGCTACAGACAAACGCCACTGCAGTGCAGACGGCGTGCCAAGCTCCTAGGAGAGGAGGATGGCGCGCACGCTATGCAATTTGGGACGGTTTCATGGCTGCAGTAGCTGTAGCTGTGGGGAGCAGCGTTGATAGAAACTGTTGATAGATAAAGAAAGACTGGTGGTGGAATGGCTGATCCCTTGATCACAAAATAAAATAAATCGGGAGCTCGCGCTTTTTTTGGTCGTAATTTCTTGTAGCTTCATATACAGATTTTAATAACTTTAACCAGTGGCAATAACCAGTGGCAAGTTTATTTTGTTACCCGTGCTTAATCTATTTATGTTTAGTCTGACGGCTGCAGTGAGTTTTATATGCAAGTACAAGGTCTTATGCTGCCAGGAAAAATAAAAAGGAAACATAAAAGTGAAACTAAGTAAAGAAAATACACGCTTTGCCTTATTATCCTCAGATTTCCTTTTTCTAGTCTCGGTGCTAATTTGTTCCATTACACAAGAAAAAGTAAGCCTAGAAGCACCGTGACAGTTTAAAACACTTCTCAGGAGAACAACATTGTTTACCTGCAGTTTTTTCCAACACTCCTGGGTTTTCCCACAATATTAGAAAGTCAACAACCCTAATAGGCTGGTCATGTTTGAAATCCTTTTGATTGTTTTCTGATTAATAATCAACAGGGCCTATCAGAAAAACTCTGAGCTGATAAAAGTCTCATTTTCTTGCTGTCTGAATACAGCCTTTGTTACCCTGTTTATCTATTTTGCACTTGTGACACACATTTAGATAAAACCGCTACATAGCTGCTTGAAAAAGCCCTGCGCCTGCATCCATCCCATCAGTCTGTGCATACACAAGGCACTTTTTACTCTGACTCAAACCGGATTTTAAATGTTCACGTAGGCCCCCTAATCTGACAGTGATTGCATTCCATTTCCTTCAACTAGAGTGTGTGGTTGGTGCACGCTCGACTGTCTGCTACCTAGACTTTGACCTGAAGTTTAACAACATCAACATGTATTAGGAGACAAAAGTAGAAGAGGAAAAGACACTGAGGTTAAGACTGAAATGTTCATGTACAAAGAGATGGGGATTATTGGTTCACCTTTGCCCAATTGCTGTTGTTGCAATCTGTATCCAGCTAACCTAAACCACTGCTGGGTTTGGGAAATAACAGGTCAACCAGAAAAATGCCCAGCTAAACTCAGCTAAAAGGGTTCTCGCCATATTGCAGAGTTGGGCATATCTCAGTCAGTAAATTAGTTCTCATTATAATGCAATCGAATGGTTTAACTGATTTACAACCACTGCTCCACTAGCTTTGTGCATCTAAATGTGGCGTCACAATCGCTACATTTTGCATTTTCCATTTGGATATCTCATCAGCGACTGAAAGCTAACAGCAAAAAATATGTAAAACAATTTTATGGTTATACAAATAGCTTTTTACCAAAGCCTTTATGCTGCAGTGCATGCATGGGGATTGCTCATCCGGCCTCGTAAACTCATGCATCAAGCTCTGATACTTTATCAAAATTATACAGACTTGCATTCATTAATAACCATTGTCTGTACAATAAATGTGATCACTGAATACGGATGATGGCTTATTTATGCAGAAGAGCCCCAAGACAAGGAAAATGGAATCAAGTTCCTCATTCCCTGAGCCTGTGGACCATGGATAGCGCTAATTTTGCCAGAAGTTGTTTGAATCAGCCGTTCACTGTAACCAAGGGCGTCGCTTAGACTGTGACATACCTATGTTTCCTGTGCGTACATGCAGCCAGCCCCTGACGAGGGTGTGCACGCTCATGGGACTGAAGGTTGATTGATGACGAGAATCAGTGTTCATTGGGGTCTCCTCGCCCACGTAGTCTGTGGTCAGAACTTCGACCTCATGTAGGGCCTGCACTGCCGATTTACCCTGACGCAACATATACTGGGGAGAAAAAGACAAATATCTAAAATAGGTACCAAAGAAACATGGCTTCCAAGACCTTATACTGCATCAACAGGGAGGAGATTTCAAAATATAACCACCTTTTTTGTGTAATTTATCCCCTCAAAACCCAAATGAGAAGTCAAACAGTTGAGAAGTATCATTAAATACAGGAATATGAGCATTATTCACTTACTCTCTATGATTTCAAAGGAAGCTAAATGAAATATAAGATGTTTTCCTTTTTGACGTATTATTATTAGTGGCTGTTTTCTTTGCACCGCATGGTTTTGTTCTATTAAACGTACTGAAGCGCTCTCTGACTGTTGCGTGGATTTATGAGATGCATAATGCTGTGCTGAATCTGTGCCATGGCTTGAAAATTTATAAGCAAAAAATAATATTTTACTGTGTTTTACTGCGTAGCTGCATTGTGGTGATCAGGTTCTGCACTCGAATGTGACAGCCAATCTGGCTGCTAATAACCAGAGCCCTGTTGTCTACCTTTAGCTCGATGGCAGTAGATCCTATGAGAAGCAGGGAGTCGCTGTCCCAGATGTCGATGTGCATCGTGTGGAGGGCCAGGTACCGCAGGAACCAGCGCTTCTCCCCCGGCCTCAGGAAACTCTCGTCTACTCTGAACTGCAACTGCAGGCCTGGAGAGGCTGAACAGAGAACGAAAGGGGGATTAATCGCAAAGAGTAAAAGCTCGTATGAGCCGTTGCTGTGACTGCAAAGTCAGTGTTTCACCGTTAATGTGACACAAATGTGAAGCTGAACAATATATGCTGTTTTCCAACCACCAAGGGTGACAGGACATATTTTTTAACGTTTGAAGCACTTGCACTGTTTACAATAAACAGTCATAAAATGGAAGGAAAATAGAGTAAGAGAAAATAATGTGCGACAAAAATGTGCACAATCAGTGTTTTCTGGGAGTTAATAGGTGTGAAAATGACTATGATCCACCATTACAACAGAATATGGTCATTTTTTTCAGGACATACGGATCTACATAACCAACAATGACAATGGTACTTTATACTTTAAAAAAGACATATTTCCATGTAACAAGTCTCTTGTACTCGATAGCGCCATTCCAGAATAAACAGCGAGCACCTTTAAAATAAATAAATAAGGTAAAACATTTGGTGGTACTTCAATCCTGATTTGTGGTTAAAAATTCAAATGACCCCATTAGTGATTCAGCTCAGGTGGTGGGTGGGTACCATGTACAGTCAGCTGCGGCCCGACCTGCGGCAGCGTGTCAGTGCTACAGCGTGAGTGTGTGTTAAAAAGGTGCAAGCTTGCGTCTGTGTGCCAAGTCTGAGTTCCAAAATTCTCGCCCACAGCCTCCCTGCAACTCTGAATCAAAGCCCACATGCTGTCTTTATTCCCATAAGCTGCTCATGCTGGATGTAGCTGGCTGGATAAAAGCATAGTAATGAGGACCTGCGTACATTCAAAATTCTGTTTAATTCTTTTCTTCAAATGCAAAGACATGCATATGCTTACATTTTCCAGGTTATTAATAGGCAACATACCTGGCAAAACCACAGCTGCCATAGGAAAGTAAAAACACTGTGCATTTAGACCAAAGCCGAGCAAAATAAAATTCATACGGGTGGACTGCAGCTGTAGGTGTACAGTGATGCCTTTGCACTTTCATAAAATCTAATGATTTTTTTAATATGTGAGAGATCAAAATGTGTGTGTATACACACACAGACAAACACGCACAGACACCCTTAATGGAAAGGCTATTAAACAGCCAAAAAGGACACGACGCGCCAGAGACCCACAAAAACAAAACTCATATTTAACTTCCCAACTCTTAACAGATTTTTACTACTCTCCCCTGAACCCTCGCCAACATTCTCCGCTTGAACCTTTAATTCTCCCAGCCTGTTTTGGGCTTGTGTGCAGCAAACGGATGGCGAAGGAAGCGCCGAGGGAAAGAGACAGAGAGAGAGACAGAATGTGCCGTGCTCACAATTGAGGAGGAGCTGACAGCTATGGCCTGAGGCTTGTATGGCAGCGTTGTGTGAAGCTGGGTCTGCAGAAGAGGGGCGGAACGCTGTCTACCCTGAACCACCCCAAATAACAACCTGGACGGCCTGCCTGCATGGTGTGAGCACGCAAGACCAGACGGGCTGAAAATCCTGCAGGGGATCAACAACGCTCAACAACACCGTGAAGGCTTTAGGCAATGAAAACAATGAGCACGCACGGAGTGATGCAGAGACTGACGCAACCCAGAGCATTCTCTGTAGACCAAGGCCGATGTACGTACTGCCAGGACATGGAGACTAATTCGCGTTTCTATCTGCATACTAACAGTCTGGTGCATTGCTACATGTTTGGATTCTGTTATTTTAAAATATAATGGTACTAACCGACAGGAGCATATTCTGTGCTTGAATGTGAAATAAATCAACGCATCCTCACAAATAAAGATGCCAGTCAACCAACATAAAGAACATTACCGCACATTCTGAGACCAGCAACAATAAATACATTTGTGTGGGTGGAGGCTGGTTGTGAAGGTCATACAGGATTTATTCTATACAAGGCAAATAATGGCCAAATCTAAGACAGTTCATGTATTGATATTTTGCTGTTCCGACCTTATTGTGTGTCCCCTGGTGTTGCCTTTCAAATGGAATCATTTTGATGTAACCTAAAAAATAAACACTCCACCACCCCTTTGTCTTTCATGTATCATTTCAAATGCTACCACCAGCCGTTTAATCATTTTGACTGCTTGCAAGCGAACAAATCTGACACCTATTGCCTCAGCAAAATGACTCCGAGACAGACCACTAATATGAGATAAACAACAGGGGGCCGAGCTGTGTCTCACTTCTTCTCACTCAGTTTAATACTTTTGAGTTTCATCGAATAAGAAGGAAAGAAGTGGATTAGTTGAGCGCTTTTCTGATGTGAAAGGCAGAAATTCAGGGTATTGATAGGAACGAAGATGGAAGCTGTAAACGTATGTCATCTTAAAACAAGCGAGCAGAGACCCTGAAGTGGTGCCGCTGGAACAATAAGGCAGGGCTGAAGTGGGAAGTAGGCTGGGAGGGAGATTTTGATTAATGGGAAAAGCTCCAAGTTCCGATGCTGAAGGTGTAAAAAAAAAGTGGAGATGTTTCATCACTAAGTGGACAAAAGACACTCCAAATGCTGATATTAGGAGCTGGGTACAAATATGGGAGAAAATATACCTGCGAGATGACTTGCAGGCTGCTACAGTAGAAGCGAATGCGCCAAGGAGGTGATGGTAAAAATTGGTGATGCTCAGCCCTCATTTAACTAACCTACAGTCTCACTTTGATGCAATAAATAGCTTGAATAAAGGAGCACTGCAGTGTGTTCGCCATCTTGTTTAAAAATTTTCCTTATTCCACACTTAACTCATCACCTGCCCTCTTTATTCCGGCTGTGCTAAACACACTATTATTGTACAAGTGAACTACACAGAGGAAAATTTAAAAACACAATTATTTCCATAACCTTATTGAAATAAAGCTATAAATAAACTGCATTTGAAGCAGCAGGAATGTATATTTACCTTCCACTTGTTGCAAATCAGCGAGCTACAAGCTTTTTAAACTCTTGTTGTGTATCTGGCGTTTGACACCAATGAATGAAAATTAAAAATGTGCAGGAAATGTAGTGCAGAAGTGTCCCAAATTTTTTGATTCATAATTATATTATTACACCAGTACCTTAAAAAAAATTGCCCATATAAGCAGATAATAGCATTAGTGTGAAAGTCTATGCAGCATTTTTGGCAATTGCATTAAATACTTTATAATACTTTCAGAAATATTGGTCTTTATAGGTAAATGACGTTAGCTTTTTGTAACCTTTTGTAGCTTTTAGGGTTTTGAATATATGGAATTATCTTTCAGATACAGCACAAATTTCTATAGGGACATATGGTGCATATAGGCTGAGAGAGACCCAGAGAAAGAGAAATATTGACACGAGCTCGACAGGGGGGCGTGCTTCTGGGGAATGGCGAGTGTAGGTAGCTGGAATGAAGGGGGGGATTGTTTGTGTGTTCAATATCACGCTCTGTCAGAAGCTTTAATATCTCTTCCATTCCGTTAGTTGCTACGCGAACAGACCCGACATCAATCAGCAGCCGCTCGGTTGATTGAAAGAGGAGTGCTGCAGCAGGGGAAAACATCAGTTCGGCGGCTTGTACGAGGATACCACGTAAAACTGCAGATCCCTAAAGAATCAAATCGATCAATCACACCGCTGCTCATCTGCAGATTTATCCAGCTATGACTGAAAGGGTCTGACAGTTGTGAAATATCTTTAAAGAGATCAGGAAGCTAACGACCAGATCCTACAATATAAGCTGGGTGTTATCAGAACCCTGAACCACCAGGCTTAAAATGTTCTCACCAAAGATGAAGTCAAAGAAAAGGAGAGTCATCATCAGCAGTTCCCCCTCGAACCAGGTGACCACACGATCTGGGCCTTCATTAAAAACAGACTGAGAAAAGAAGGAACAACGCCAAACCTCTACCATCGCCTACGTTGTGGGTGGTTTGGGAAAAACTGAAGAGGATCTTTAACAAGCATCACATTCCTGTTCATTTGAAGCCTGGCAACACTCAGAGACAGCGGCCGGTCCAACCTGAGGGCAAAAAAACCCAAGCGAAAACAGAGCAAGGCTGTTTGCGTTCCAGTGCGGTGGGGACTGCACAGACTAAAGCATATCAGAAATGAAGTGCAGGGCTCAACACAGAGGAGCCGACTCAGGGGAAGTATGGAGCCAGATCATTACCAAAAGATTTGATCATTTAAAAACAAAATTAAATAAAAACAGGCAGAAAAAAGCACCATTTGTTATTACACCCCCCATAAGTCTGAACCTGAAACAGTATGGCCTGAAACTGAAGAAAAGTTTTGAACCTGAAAAAAAAAAATTGAAAAAACAATCTGAAACTGAAGGTGAATAACTTTAAAGCTCACGTTTCGGTTTCAGATCGAGTTAGTTTGTGATTTTATTTCAGTTTTCTATTCATGAAACTCCCCCTACAGACGTCAGACATCAGAACGTCATCTTCCAGTTGCTTTCACCAGTCCAGTTTTCTCTTTGCTAGACCTCTATGGGTCTTCAAAGAGAAAGAATTTTGCATAACGTCTAAAAACAATGTTGGGTGATTTCAGAGTTATTGGTATATGACAGAAACTGGCAAAGCATTAAAATCAGCTCACAATATTAGGACACTATGACGTCTTGCTTTTATTGCCAATATGCTAATGGCAGCATATTCTAACATAGTTGCACAGAACAATAATATTAAAATGATGATGACTTTTAGTAAAGGATAAATAAAGTCTGTCCTCAACAGGGGATGATGTAACATTTGGTTTATGTGTTAGCAGAACAAGTGACAAGTCTATTTTGGCCAGCTTTCAACAGTCTAGGTCATGTGACCAGATCAGCGCGTCTGTGCAGTCTTTGCCGTGCTCTTTAATGCCACACTGTAAAGCAGTACACCTGCAAACCTGGTGATATTTCAGCAGGAAAAGGAGAGCTTTCTCCCGTAGAATCGGATTCTTACCAGAGTTGACGGTGCCATCTCTGTTAATGGAGGCCAGGAGACAGGGAAGAGGACTGTCAGCTTTCTGCTGAACCTTGTCACTGGTCAGTAATCTGAGCTGCTGTGATGTGACTGGTGGGAAGCGATAAAACTGGAAGGTGAAATAGATGTTTTCAGGCCAGTCCCGACTGACACCTGCCTCTGATATCCTGTCAACAGATAAACAAACACATAAACTCGCACATAAAATCTGGGTACTGGTCCTATATCCTTCCTGGGTATAATCTGAAGATGCGAAAAAGCATTAGTCATTAAAAACAAACCAACAAAAAGAAACTTTGTTGCGCACTTTTCGCACAGACAACACCCCATGAGATTTCACACCCACTTGTAATGATGTCACACACATTTCAAAGTGCTGACGCCCCACTAAGTGTCCTGGTGAGCCTACAAGCACACACATGAGATGAGCTGCTGTTCGTTTCCAGTTGATAACCAGATTAGCAGAGGTTTTCGTTTACTGACGATTAAACAGCATTTAATAGATGTTGTTTACTCCCGTGACCATGGACAGGCCCTCCCTGACCCCCACCATGGCCCAGGCTAAGCCCGGTTGAGTCACAGCACGCAATGTGCTGAGAGGAATAACTGGGCGTTTATTATTTCAATTTATAGTCTTCCTGAACATATATTCCAGCACATGCTTCACTCTGCTTGTTGAGAGTTTTAACGCTTTACGGACGCACATCTAAGATACAACAGCTGATGCAGCATCGCGCCTAAAGACAGAACGCAGGAGTCCGTTTTCAGGCCGATCTTAGCCCCATGCTACAAATTACTGCTATCGTCACAGCAGAAAAAGCCACGGTGTGTCGAGGTCACCTTGGATTTAAAGGACATGTGATGGGCGTGAATGGGATTTAAACTATTTCTTGATTTGTGTTTAGCCATCTATGTGTCTGAAATTCAAATACATACTTATTTGCAGACAATTGTAAGACTTTATCAAAGTTAAACTTCTACTCTGCTGACATAAACAGTGAAGCTAAACAGAACCTCCGTGGACGACGAGACTTTCGCATGACTTCAACGTCTCGATGCGAGACAGATCCGACTGTCCGCACGCAGCACTGAGAACAACGTTATGGATCTCTCAGGACCCACCCTTGGCAGGAAGCTGAAGCTGCTACACAGGAAGTGACGGCTCTATCTATGACGAACACGACAGATGTGCGTTGGGTTTATCAAACTCCTGACAGAGCTGAAGACAGAACAGACAGGACACAAAGACCGGTGTGTCTTGTAACCATCTTTCAGCAACCTCCCCCCACACCTCTTCCCACTGTCAGCCACTGACAGAGGGGACACTGGCTCCAGGGTGTTTTTGTGATGGGCTGCTGAGAGAGCTGCTATTCAGTCGGTGCTGATGGGAAGCGCCTATCGCATTCATGTGCATCTTTGGTGCGTAAGGTATAATTACGCGCTGATATTTACACACCGCATGTGTTGACGGTGGAGGGAATGGCTTCAGGCTGGAGGATGAGGTCTTTACAAGGACGTCACACTGTAAGCGCATTACTGCTTGGCTGCAGTTCAATACAGAAAAGCAAGAAAATCTCAAGGCCCAGTGGACATTGTCCTTGGCCTCATCACTAAAGGATCCAACTATACACATTTAGCTGTCCAGAGGCTCAGTGGACGCTAAGATGCTGCCAAAACATCCACTTCAATGACACCAGACTTGATATTTATGGAAAAGAACATTATTGTGCAGTTATTTTGGACTGCCTAACCCAGACCACATGCTGTCTTAACATCAGTCAACAGTGGCCACAGAGAGTCTGGTGACCCAGGCTGACGGGCCTCACCTGGTGAATGCCAAAAACTGGAACACGAGCAGGTTGTCCTGTAGAAAGTCCGTCTCTTCACACTGCGGATCAAAGGGCACAGGCTCTGTGGGGTCTAGGACTTCAGCCACCTGCCCACTAGAGTCCATGACGTGAGGGAATCCAGCGGAGTAGAGATGGGCCAGAGAGCTTCTGGAGCTCACAGAGGAGGACCTAGAGGGGAAAGGTCAGACGAGAGGAAGTGGATCGTTCATCAAGATGAAATCAGTTGAGCAGCTGTTCATGTTTCACAAGGGGCAAAAGGAAACATACTGACTGCCTGGCACATCTGCCTCAGCTGGGTGATTTCTGCTGTTGTGGAAATTCAGGGGGCTCTGCATGGGCCTTATTTTATCATTACCATCTCCCTGTTTTTAACTGTTTTTTGGGGGTTTTTTTTAGATCTCACCCATTCTGAAACAAGGTGTTTCATTTTTGGAGAGACTATCTTAAACTCCATTTGGTCCCATAAAGCCGAGCCTTGAAAATCTTCCCGAAAAGGCAGGGATGACAAGCATCGGGGACTATAAAATAAACCCAGAGCACCAGGAACACGGTCACACGGAGAGGGAGAAACAACGTCAAAGTGCTCCCACAGGATTTCCCGGCATAATTGACAGTTATCTGTAATTACGGTGGCCACCTGTTCTTCAACGGTGATGGTAACGTTCATACCTTCCACTTTTATAGACAACAAACACTTTGGTTGGGAGAAGCAAAGTGCACAGATGGCCAGCCGAAGTGCACGCACAGTAGACTGTTTGGGTTTGACATAGAAGCAATGATGCTGGAGTCCAGATGGTGGGGAGACAAATCCAAAGTCAAGTTTGTGAAAGAGGAAATTCTTGATCAAAGGAGAAGAAAAAACAATGAAGACGGCAATTAGTGTTTTGTCCCCCACCCCCCTTTAAATTTGTTTCGCAACTTTAAATTTCATGGTTTTCTTCTCCATCACTTAAAATTATATCTTAATTTAACCCAGCTGGATTAGTATTAAGCCTTAATTTTTTGGGCTTCAAACAGGGGCGCAATCAGATAGGCACCACGACTTCAATTAAACTTCATTGTTCTGGCCCCAAAAGTGGGTCACTCAGCACAGAAAACTGTCAAAAAGATGTTCTGGCTGCAATTGAAGAGGCAGAGATGTTTCAGCCCGCTGAACTGAGCAGCACTGTGTCTGGATCCGAACTTTGGGATTTGGAAAGTGTTCCGAGGCCAGTTGCTGATGTACCAACAGTAGTGCTACTGTTCGTTTCTGACTTTCTGCTCATTAGTTACAAGCGGATATCTGCACCTCGGTGCGTCACCTGCAATATCCAGCCGCAAAATACATCCTAAACTTACTTCGGTGCCTTTTGTAATGCTGAATGAAATTCTAAAGCTGCTTCCTGAAGTGGAAAGCCAAAGCTAACAGAACAATCTATTTAAATTGCTCTCGGCTGAGTTCGCCAGCGCAACATAAATCCATAACAACTTGAAACCATGCTGCCAATTATCCAGCTGATCAATACTGGTCTGTGGACAAGACTGTGAAATGCTGAAGTAACGGCGGCCCCAGCTAGCCTACAGTCTGTTGGTGCCGCTGTGATTTTACTTGAACAATGATCGCCGCTGCGGAAGAAAGAGCAAGAGCGCCGGAATGTTCATCAAAGATATCCGGAATTCTAAGAAAAGGTCCCAAAGGATGATTACCTTGGCGTATTCATCCCCATTGTGATGACAGGTGCGTGGACGGGGGTGAAGGGCAGCTCCTGGAGTTGCTCTCCTTCATCCTGGGCTGAGAGTGACACGTCGCCTTCCTGCCGAAGGTCTGCTTCCAAGTGAAGGATGCTGCTGATGCCGGAGCAGGCCTGGATCAGAGAGACGACTGGAGGGTCACATGCAGCACAACAACGGGACGTCCACCTCATTCATAAAGCTTTTGATTGGAAGTAAAAGATGAGCTTCTTAATCTAATCACAGTAACTAATATCGGTGCTCCGAGCAACTGTCTTCTGCAGAAAGTGGCACTTATATTTGATCTTTCCTCCAGCACTACGTTTGATCTTCTTTTTGTCTTTTCTTATCTTCAAAGTCCTCCATGTTAAAAATGCTCTATAAATAAACCCGACACAAGGGCAATATACACTTCCAAGAAAGGCGGAGGGTGTGCCAAGGCAATTTCTTAAGCTATCGGAGGGCAGAATATCTGGAATAGAAAGAGATTAATAACTTCAGAAAATCTAACCCCGGGAACAAAGAAGAGAAGTTATGCAATTTGACTGTGGCTCAGAGCAAACTTTTCAGGTTCCAAAACTCTGCTGACACTGTTTGACATATTTTTTTGTTCCAAGTGAATGTCATCAAAAGCGACTCTTTTATCCATCACTATGTACAGCAGCACTGGTGAGGACCAGAGAAAGGGGAAGAGGAGGAGCATCTATCAGCGATCAAACCTTGGAGATGGAAAAAAGAGGGGGAGGTGTTCAAGTGGGTCTATAAGTCGAAGAGCAAAAAAGTTGATTTTTATTTGTAATCACCTGGCGTCGATATTCACGAGCACGGCCACCGATGACCCGCGCTGACCTTGTTTAATGGGAGCCCGAGTTCTCGTTAATGGTGGGAATTTTCCTCAGGCTCAGACGAAGAAAGGAGGTAATTGCTGTGCGAGTCTCAGAAGACGGCGACGACTCCCTCATTTTCAGCCATACAGACTTAATCTTTTATCAATCAGCGAGGCTGCTGTCATATTTCGCCATGCAGAATCTGATCTGACGCTGTTTTACTGCAACAAGCGAGCTTCTCGCTGCGGTTGACCTCATTCGTCAATTCGGCAGGAGTTCTTCCAACTTTAGTAGTCTTATAGCAGAAAAATGCATCTGGCAAAATATCAACCGGGCCTGCCGCACACCCCAGCACTGAGGATTACCATGGCTTTAAAACATTTCTCTCTCATAGGGAAAGGCTGCAACGGAAAAATAATGCATGAGATTTAAAGCAAGATTTTGATTTTTTGCCCTGTAATCCCCTCTTCGTATTCATTGTCAGACATGCAGCTGTTTGGGACATTAGCCCAGATAATTAGCTAAGGATTGCAGGTGGTGTCTCTTTTACGTGAAGTGGTTTTATTTCCGGTTGCGGCTCCATGCGCGAAGCACCACTGACCTGTTAGAGGGGGGAAGGCAGGTATGTCAGAGGAATGTATTGCTATGGATTACAAGCTTTACTTCACCTATGCTAGTAATAACCTTAACTAAACAGCCATTTTATTGCATACACATTCATTTCCCCTTTTATTTACACAACCTCCAATATCACAACCTCAGAGGAATCCCAGGCACAGAGTGGACACCATAACAGGATTTAAAAGGTAGAAGTCATATCCTCAAGCCGTATAAACCTGCCACCGCGAAGATCTCTTTACATGCAGGTATCGTCAGGTTGTGCACGTGGACAGGAGGCTAATTTGTAATAATAGCTGGGCAGGAAATTGTGCCCAGTCAGCTGTGGCGTGTGAGCAAAAGTCCTGTTGTGTCTTGTCCCTCCCCTGCTTGCCAAGTAACTGTCATGGCTTCAGTCCACACAATAAACCTCAGCTATGATCCAATCAGCCTGCTTGACGTGGTGCTCTTGTTTTATCAGGGCAGCACCGGCGTGCATGAATAATATGTGAATCACCAAAAAAAACAGAGTTGAAATATTAATTACTCACTTTTATTACTCTAGTGAGTGCTATTGATTTTGTTAGAGACTGTATGATGAATATTGCAAAAAATATTGAAGGCCATAAGTATCTGCGAGTATCTGGTGGGATTTAACTGGTGATGGGCTCACTTATGAGTATGAAGAGAGAAAGTTTCCTGAAATATAACCAAAAGCTGCTGAAACATTATATGGACTTCACGTAAGATCACAAACTAGTGCAAACTCTGAATTAGATCATCCATTTAGACAGTTTCACAGGACAATATATTTTGTTCAGAACTAAATAGAATTTATTTTCTCTTTGTGATGTGCGTGACTTATTGTTGCCTCCACTAAGCCTAATCTTCAGTTTGAGGATTATTTTTTCGCTGTGATTAATCACTTAAGCTATAGGAATTTGAGCGTGAAATATGACAGGTGGTTGTTAACCCTCCTGCTCGCCATCTAGAATGTATAAGCTAATTGCTGGAGTGTATAAGTGGGCAGAGGATGTGAACGGCTCTGAAACAGCCTCACCAGCTCCTGCGGAATGAGAATGGATAGAACAAAATAGCATCGAGGGTACAAAAAAGATCCCTATGAATGTACTTAATGGATATGAAATGGCACCGGGCTACAGAAGGTGCTCTTTCGACTGAGTTCTGGGAACTCTAATTATTTTTACAACTTGTGATCAGATCAAGTAGATTCTTGTGTGGAAAAGGTTGAAGCACACCCAGATCACACTGCAGGCAGCATAAGCCCTCGTTTCTTTGAAAGCCTCGTATTGCAGGAGATATATTTTCCTTGGCAAAAACACGCAGGAGATGCTCTGAGATGGATAAGAAGGTCAAGATATCTTCATTTGTCACATCTATCCTAATGATTAATGTTTGAAGTCCTGTGTTTTAGAGTGTTTAAGCCCTGCCTGTGAGGACACACTCGCAGGCTTCACCAGTCGGACTGAATGAGGCTGGAAACGTGGAATTGGATGAACAGTATACACCTGCAAACCCTTTTTCTTTGAAATTTGGATTACTAGCACAAAAATTAAACAATAGAGTCATAAATCCTTTTGCTCCCCAGGTCCCAGGAAACCAACACGTTTAGGTGGATAAGCAAAATAAAGATTCAGTGTTAATCCTATGATTATGGAATTCTTTTCTCCTATCAGTCGGATTCTAGTATTTACAAACACCTACCGCTGGGGGTAACAGGGCACCTCTGTGCCGTTATGGAAAATTGTTCTGAACTTAAATGTCAGCACATTAGAGAGGATCCCATCACATTTGCTCGCCTGGCTGCTGTAACAGGACTTTCCTGAGACATTTTAGCTTGATAAAAAGTCCAATGTCATTTTCATTTCCATCCGTTTGCTTCCTCTACAGATCTATATAGGATTTATTACAGAATAAAGCATTTTAGGGAGTTGTTCATATTAGGTTTCACCTTATTAAATTGCTGGTTTATTAATTGGTTCATTAAAATGTCAATGGAATGAGAAGATGCCGGGGAGTTTTGTCAATTCAGAGGGAGGGGGGGTGCAGGGGGGAGGTCGGATCATTATTCAAAGTGTTCTTGGGCAAAGCAGATTAAACACATTTTCCCAGAGGGCAAAACACAAGGTTATGGGGAATACTGGAAACCTTATGGAGACTGAAGTAGCCTTTGTAGAAAGATTTGAAAATCCAACCAACGAATGGTGCTTCGTTTGATTACAGAGATGAAAAGGAGCAACTCCGGCCCCCAGCTGGGCAGATTCAAAGACGGAGCAAAAAAAAAAGAGAAGCTGAACAGAGACGGATGTTTAGTCAGAAGGTGTTGGTTAGGCCTCTCTGTAGCTATGAGGCAGAGGGTAGCATCCAGTGATGGTGAGTCCATTTCAATGGCGCGCCTCAAATTTACGCCTCGTTTGGTTTGGTCATTGGAGCCATTTTTATTTTGCAAACCCCATTCGGTCTTGTTTTTCATTCGTCAACAATTTCACATTTAATTATAGTCGTCGCCACCCTGTACGTTGCATCTCGGCTTGTTTCCACACTGCTTCACGCCCTCCTGTGGGAGCCGAAAGTGCTCGGCCCTATTTGAATGTTCAACCTTGTGCAAAAAAGAAAGCCAGAACGGTACGATTTTCTTTTCTGGAGCTGACTACGTTTAAGTGGGTCCTCATAGTTCAAAGGTAAAATGTTTGTCGACTTGAGTGGTTGGTTTCAGGACGAGGCCAGGTTTATATCAGCAAAAGGTCTCACAGGCATGTAAGTCTGTGTGTGTGTGTGTGTGTGTGTGTGTGTGTGTGTGTGTGTGTGTGTGTGTGTGGATACGGGGGTGGAAATCTTACGGCATGTGACAGCTGGTGGGCCAATGCCAACGAGGAAGGATGGAGCAGAGAAGGAAATGACTGTTGCCATGGTGATGCCGAGCTGGAGTGGCTGATGGTCGGGTAGCGTGAAGTTGCTGCCAGCTGAGACAATGAGAGCTGCGAAGAAACAATGGAAACCATTCACTTTTATTATTATCATTATGAAGAGCAGGTCTCAGAAATATGCCTGATGGCGGAGACACGTGCCATCTCCGACGCTAACGGCAGTTCATTACGTTGCCTTGGCACCTCCGCCGTCCCTCCACCCACAATCCGTCAAACTGTCATCTCCATGCAGGTTGCACTGAAAACCATTTCCCTTTTTCCTTTTGAAGAAGCCATTAGAGCAATTAGAGCTACAGATTCCTTAAACAAACTTCATCAGAGACGACGATGGGGTTTTTCGTCATACTTGTCCAATCCAATTTCACTTGTCATGAACGGGTAATAAATTTCAGATTGTTGCACCTCAATTTTACAGGCGTCAGATCACAACTCCGTATGACTTATGCTCATTTTGAAACAAGCTAGTCTAAGAAATTATTAAACAGCCACCAATGAAAATAAAGAGACCAAATATTACCAAAGTTAAATCAATTCCTTCTTCCTTTTTAGTTTAACTGACTGTCAGAATTACTATTATTCTACACCTGAAAAGGGTTCAATTCCTTTATTGCTACTCGATGATAAAGGGGATAAAAAAATATTCAAATCATACATTTGAATATTTGGTGTTGGAATGGGAATCATTTAAAAATTTGTTGCAGGTTCAGCTAAAGGGTGGGAATGAAGGGGATAGATGCAGCTACATAAGTCAAAAATATGTGTTTTATATTAGAATTGAAAATTAAAATGGGTCTAAAATAAGATTTAGACTACATATACTTATATTGTTATATACTGATGACACTTATAATAATAACAATAACAACAACAGCAATAATAATAGTAATAATAATAATTAACACACCTTTTGACCCTTGTGTTGATATGCAGACATACAGCCTGTGCTGAGATTGTTTTTTCTTGATGTTGGCATACAGATAGCATATCAATCAATCAATCAATCAATCAATCAATCTAGACCTTCTACTTCACCCTGTGCACTGACATTTTAGTGGGTATTGTTTTGGCCACCGTTTCCTTGTCTGTCTCTGAACAATTTAAATAAATCATTTTTTAAAAATGCACTTCACTTTCAGCTCACTTGGGTCTTAACCTTAGCCTGTTAGCGTGACTAATGGAGCTGTTTTCATTCGCAACTGGAACAGCAACCACAAAAGCTTTTATTTCAACTGGAGGAGGAAATGGAGCACCAGTTGGAGCAAAATCATAATTCAACATATTAAATATGGAATTTAAGCATATTTGTAGAATTGTATCACTACAGTGGATAACTGTACAGTACACCATGCGTGCTATTTCACTATGACAGGGAATTCATGCTAATTTTGACACGCTGACAAAGGATAATTAGACATTCTGACTACAGCAAAGGTGCTCCTCATCATAGAAATGACCATATTCATAAACAGGGGATGCAGCTTCACCGTGCAGGAGCTGTTGTACTTACTGTTGTAATTGTACTTGTGGGATCAATTTCTGCATTCTTCCTGATGTACAGGGTTGTTCTGCATGCCTCACATTAATTAGCTCTTGTAAACACAATCTAAGGTTCAATTATTGGAGCTCCTTATATTTGCTGCTGCCAGTTGAAGTAAATTAAATCAACAATCACAGCCGGACTTGTTGTACCTATATATTAAACCCTGGACCGTCGCGTTTTCTTAATAACAAACTCAAACACAGTCTCTAAAAGTCTAAAACAAATGAAATGGTAAACACAGTCAAACAACCTCCACTACTCACATGAATTCTAGTTATAAATATCACAGGATCCTTAGCATTCAGCTCAAACAGCCAACTGAGCATGGAGGATCAATAATTTATTCCAGAAAGAGAAAGATGTCAGATCCAACAATGCCTACAGATAGAAAAAGCGCACTCACCAGAGGAATAACAGAGAAGGAAGCCGTGTTTGGTTAGAAATGACAGTCATGTGGAAAGGATCATCACAGCGGGACTGAAACAAATGTGTTTTCATAACAGCATCTTTGAAGAAAGAATGGGTAACTCTCAAATAGGGAGGGACACAAGATGGTTCCTGCGAATTTTGCAGCAGCAGTGACATTCAGATGAGCTGTCAGGGGCCGCCAAGAGCCGTGGCATCGCTTCATACAGGCAGAAATATGGACCGCCATTAGATCTCCACGTCATGTGCCGGCCAGAGCATTGAAACCGGACATCGTACGCCGTTTTTGAAGCCACGCAATACATTTGCTTTTAGGGGCGAATATTCATCGTGCATTTTCGACATCTCAGATGTGACGTCTGGCAAGGCGCATAAAAACTGCAGCGAGGTGACAGGCTGGATTGTGCAAAGCTGTTGTGAAACCCAATTTAAAATATGGTTCCATGCTGTAAAGCCTGACACATTCGAACCTCCATTACGAGTTTTCACACATTTTATTTTAACTCGATCCAATGTTCTTCAGTCAGTTTTGGGCTAAAAAGAAAGAAAATGCATCTTAGAAAATGAGCTATTTCCAATTTTCTCACAAAAAGATTTCTCTATGTGATGTGAAAATAGCTTCTACATCTTCTTGCACCCCTGCAGCTGAAGCTCGCCTCCCTATTTCAGAGTTTAAAGCTCCTTTTAGTGCAAAATGACAAACTAACATTGGAGCAATGCAGCCAGACACGTCCGGCACAAACCCAGACATGCCTCAGGCCAACGAGTTGCAAAAATTAATAGCTTAGGTGTTCTAAATTACTGACTTGTTCTCTTTGTATTTGCTTTGGCAAAAGCTAAATTGCCTGAATAGTTTCTGATACCTTTTGGTGGAGTTCACATTTTGCTGTGCTACCGTAAAACATTAACCACATCCCTTTTGTCAAAGTTCGGCCGTCATTAAAAACAACATACAGACAATGTATCAACCTTTTCACCACCTTTTGCTGGTCTCCTCCCCAAAGAGCTGTGGCCACAGTGGCCCCGTGTTGCTCAGAGGGAGCCGCCTACTTGTGTGCCTCCACCAGCTTTGCTGCTTAAAGGTTGATTTGTGGAGTTCGTGAGTTCAGCACTCCCACAACGCTGAGCTTCCGCTGGCTCATTCAACATGACTCGGCGTTACATGCGGAGCATTTCTGCCCAGGGAAACAATGCCGACCTCTTTCCTCCTCCACACTCGGGCCACGTTTGTGTGTTTGTGTTGTTGGCCTCATCCTAAAAGAAAGCCGTATCCATCACAGAAACAAGCGCTCGACTGGCAGTTCCACTTTGAGGCCGAAGAATGATGATAACCCCCGCAGTAGCTTCACCCCAGCCACGAGGAAGTCGCAGAAAACCTCACACACATCACGACGCGCCGCGTATCTTATCACAGCAGTCGTTACGACGCACCTCTGAAATGATGGATGGATCGATAATTGGTGCCGTTAAATTAGTGATGAATTCATCAGTCTGCCAGATGCCTGTAGGGAGCCTCTAATGTATGTTGATGCTAATGTGACATTTAATCTGATTGGATGCCACTGACGCGTGATTATCATAATCAGTGTAACTTTGATTTAGCAGATTTCTGTGATGAATTAAATGTTCTATAAATTACAAACTCCTGTCAAACACAGACCCACAACCCTTGCCTGACTCTGTCACTGCCAAATACACCTCAGGCAAACAAAAATAAATTTCTATAAATGTTGTCACACGTTTCAATGTGAACTGAAAAATAAGCAGGTTAATTTCCTCAGTGCACTTCAAATGCATCATATTGTTTGCTGTACAGGAAGAGATGGAAGGTGCTTGGATTATTTTTGGATTATTAGCTGTTTTACATGTGGTAAAAAGGTGACATAGTGATGTTATTTGGATAGCCTGGCCGCTGCGCCGCTAAAGCTCTTAAATAAGACTACTTCTCCTGAACACACAGCTAAAGGAGTCGGGCCAGCCTAACCAAGCCTGCAATTTCATTGACCCATTTCAGGCGACGTCAAAGATTTTCTTCTGTGTTCCCAGTCCTTTTTGACACCAACCATCAACACATTTAGCAGACCGGCTCCATCTGCTTGGTGCACTTATGTGATAGCCCGACCATTTCAGCACCGTTGACATTGTATGATCTTTTCTTATCAACAATGTGCTGGATTTAAGCAGTCATCATCACATCTGTCGCCCACAGTCACCCGTTTTCTGCTGTTTGGGGTAAACACCAGCCTATCACCAGTATCAATCAGTTATACTGCGATCCCATTTTGAGATCTTTTTATTGCCCAGGACTTCTTTACAGCTGTATGTATTGGAACTGCTAATGCTTCTTTCCAATTCGTCCACTCCACAGCAAAGTATTAAAAGTGGTATTTTGAACTTAGTTTAAGCCACACATAAGATAAATATGTTTGGGTAAAAAGGAGAGGTGTATTTTCTGTTAATATATTATTTGTTAGTATTCTGGATTCAATATTATTAGAAGGGAGGGTTATTTAATTCCAACTATAAAATAACATCAAGTGGCTGGAGCACTTGGGATTTAGCTTGAATTTAAGCAAGCGGTTTTGGTGGTGATGGTGTTGCTATCTGTGCTGTTCCGGAGTCACGGTGTAGTCAGCCATTAATTTGAGGGGGGTGGGCGATAAGGTATCTTACCCGAGGTCCTTTTGGAGACTCTGGTGGAGACGTCGGAGGACCTGCGGAGATAACAACATGACAGTGAGTGAAACAGAAAAGGCAACATGCATCTGAACGCTGCATCCAGATGCATGTTGTATATCAAATATCCACCTTCAAAGAATGTCAAAACAAGCACATGGGTGCATGTCATGCTCTGAGTATCTGCCAATGCTGACACGTTAACTGTAATTAGATGTTTAGGAAGGGAAGAGACGGTAATGCCTTCTTTTCAAATTGCTTTGTTGCTAATTTGATATACACAAAGGTGTTACCCTAGTATGTAGACTGCCCCTGAGAAATGTGTACTGAATTAGTTTTAACTAATCATAAAAGGGCTGTAGTTTCCACACTGCATGCTAACTATTTCATGAACACGGCACTTTGAGGGGAGATTTCTATCTTGTCTTTGTCCCCATCACCCATTCTTTCACCTACTTCCTGTGCTGAGCTTGACCACCCTTTTGAGAATTGTTTCAGTTGCCTGGGATGGGGGGGGGGGGTCTTACTTACTCCCATCTGTTTAGACTACATGAGCACAGAGTGGACAGACCACTTTTCTCTCCGCCGCATATGCTTTTTGGCAACCCCCTTGGCAGCCATTTTCTTTTAGGCCCTTCTATTTCCTCACTGTTCTTTAGAAAGCCCATTTTACTCCTGAAACAATTTGTACTCGATCAGAGAGGAGATACACAACAGCTCATGCCCAGTATATATGCACTGGACAGCAGGGGTTAAAGAACAAAGGTTTTTATGTGTTTAGTTGGTTAAAGGAGCAAGTCCCCCTGGATTTTTTTTCGTCATTTCGTAGTCAGAATGCATGATAGTAAAGAAGGAATTATTTAGATGCAGATGTGTCTGATGTACGCACAAATACTTTCAACCACTGTCACGAGGTCAAGAAAGAATCCATCATGAATAACTTATCATAAAAACCGAGCATCTTATATTACTTTCACTAGATTCAAAGGTCAGAAACTGCAAAGATGAATCCCATATTTGTTTAAGCAAGCTATGAGCAATGGAAATAAATGAGGAAAAAAGGATTTCAGGCCAATCTGAGCTCTTGGAAAAACAGAGTCAGGGATCATTAAGTCACTGAAATCAGAGAAGGACAAAGATTCATGGCATTATTCGGTTCTTAACACCACCCCCAATCATTTACGTTCCTTGTGCGATTCCTCGGAGGACACTCGAGCACTGATTAAAATGTCATTAATACACTTCGGGAAAGCCTTCACTACATACCCATCACTTTCCCAATCACTGCTATTCTTCTCTCCAAAATTAACAGCATCATTAGTTGGGGGAAATCACTGCATATATAACGGGGTCCGCTAAAGCTCTTTCCTCAGCGTGTCGGGTGTCGTGTGAAGACTCTTAGTCAAATCCTTTAGGTGCCGAGAAAAGAAGCAGCTAGTTATAAAGGAGGGGGCATTTGTGCGAAAAGCACTGAAATCTATCAGCAGTGTTTATGTTCATGTGTGCCGGCTGTGGAACAAACGAGGAGCTCGGTAGTTATACAAAAATGGAAAGTGTAACAATCAGGAATGATATGATATAAAAATGTGCATGTTAGAAGTTTGGTACTGTGCTTATGGGACATTTATGGGGGGGGAAGGAATGTATGCACTTCATAGAAAAGATACATTTACACACTACTGTAAATAAATCCAAATATGGATTTAAGTTCAACTTCGGGCTGATGTTCAGAGTAGGGCAGAGTAGGATTAAATCCACACTGTCTGTAGTCTTCAGGAAATAATACATAAAACATTTCCAACATATTAATATTAAGCACATTTACAGGCCAGTCCGGGACAAAATGCTCTACCAATGATCACAAATGAAAAACAGTTTCTGAACAGGGTTTCATTAAATATATATCCTAACATTATCTCCAGTGCAAAGCCAAAGATGCTGATTGCCCCAGGAGATGCATTGCCTGCCGTTTAAACTCTCCTTCCTCTCTCTTGCTGCTTTATCTATCTGATGCTGTAAAAGCTAACAGGAATTCACCATTTGACAGCTGTGCCCACTTTTAAGTCAAACTGTGTATAGCTGATACAGAAATTAGAGAGCCATGCTAAACTTTCTTGTATAATGAGAGATGTTTCCCAGTTTTATTTATTACTCATAATGCAGTAGTGAGCTCGGTAATGTTGAAGTGAGCCGTCACCTTTAAACATACAGCTGACATTACTGGATGTCCTATATCTGGGACACAGCCTGGTAGAGCAGCCCAGGAGAAAAAAAGGGGTCGCAAAATGAGGCTTGTTCAAGATCAAGAGTCCTTAATGGACAGCCACAGTCTTCTCCCCACACTTTGAATTTATCCATTTACTCCCCTCGGACCCCAAATGTGTAGTATGCTAATCATGTAGAGAGCAGGTGCTGCAATTGAGATAACGCTGCAGAGGTGGAGGACGGCCTCATATTCAAAGGAATCGCTAATTTGATGCTTATTGCCTAGAACTTTGGGAGATTACACCTGGTGCTGCAGCGCATTCAAGTGCACGCCTTTTCTCTCGTAAACAAACCTATGTCGCGGATAACCAAACATATGGAACCCTTAATAGCTGAGGGAGTACAAGATTCCACTTGCTTTATTGCGCTACCTTCCTGCAACTGCCTCTAAAGTCATTAGCATACATTTAAAAATCCATTAAATATTACATGATATTTACCCTGTGTAGGTGAGTGTCTCAGATGTGACACTTCCTCCTGCCTTTTCCTCAGAGACATGTTGGGACTAAGCGTCTTCCTCTCCGAAGCCGACGACAGCCGAAAAGTTATCATGTCATTTGCCTCCGACGCCTCAGTAAGAGGAGAAAGTTATGAGTCACAAAACAACAGAGTAGGAAATAAAAAAATCTGTGAAAAAGATAAGCTGATGAGAGTAGACATATGTGGTGTACCTATTTTAAAAATACATAAGCTGGGTGACAATTCGCAGCTAAAGTGAGAAAAAGGTAAGACGGAATTTACACCCTTTGAATTGCGTGTCACCGAGAAAAAAAAAGAGGTGATTTTCAAACCACAGTGTGTTGTAAACTGAAAAGATGGTGCAATGAAACAATTTAGATAATGTGAAAGATCTTGAGGAAACATCACTGCAGAAAGGAGCAGAGTTAAGCACCTTTGAACACATTATTAGGCGTGTTTCCACTGCAGGAATTCCTGGTAAATAGTGGGGCCAGCAACTTACAGGAATCTTCCTTGTCTATCCACAGTAGATGGGGACGACCCCTCGGCAACGTCCGCCGTTTCTATTGGCATAATCATCGCGCATCAGTTTTGACTGTGGCATCAGCGGAGCGAGCCGCCAAAAGCAAAAATCATAACAAAAAACCAACAACGAGCAAGGAGGTAAACAGGGACGGAGTTGAGGCTGTGTCCTCCACCCCTGTGTAGTGTGCAGTTATGGAGTTTTGCCCGTGCAAGCTGTATCTGTGCTAATAAATATTAAGCAAACAGCAGGTATTGTGTCGTGATCCTCATAAAATACTAATACGAAGATGGCAGCGGATGCTATGAACAAGAGGAGAAACGTTGTCTGCTCGGGCTAATGCTCCTCTTCTGCCGGGATATGCGTGCTCTACATTTAGCCAGTCTCGAATACACCACGTGTTTTTGGGGGCCAATCTAAGTCCTGGAGGAGGGTGGGTCACCCTGTAAATATTCCTGTAAATGGCCGTTCGTGTAAGTTCTTACCCCGAAGTTCCTGCATTGGAAACGTGCCTATTTACATTTGGTTCCTTGAACAAACACTCTTTGTATGTGGCTGCATTACCTGAGCCACCTCTGGCGTTGAGAGTAAAGAATACTGCGGTTTGGCAGATGTCTGCGTGCTGTAGACCATGACACCGTGAGGGTTGGACTTGGGACCTCCGTGAAGTCTGAGCTGTAGCTCCTCCCCATTCCAATCATTAGACTCCTGAAAAGGGCACCAAATCCCCCAGCGAAGGCACTGCATGAAGGCCGCTCGCGATGAGGCGGTGGCAGTCAGCTGTGACGTCAAAGACAAGAGTGAATTAGAGGATACTGTTATCAAGCTCTTATGTTGATTATTTATATGGAAAAAAGATCTACTTTTCATACCTCCCCAGTCAACATACAGTGAAAACCATTATATTTCTAGTGTCGGTTGTCCAGTTGGTAAAGGGTGTGGTTTTTGTGTTGCTACAGCCTCAAAAGATGTTCTACATCCAGCATGTTTGGGAACCCGTACTGTGAGGCGGACGTCCTAAACACAGTTATTTTACTCCAGCCTGTGCAACAGCTCTGATTGTACGTCACAGATAGAGAGATTTTTAAAATTATGCCCATTTTGGGTTTTCTTTTTTAGCTGATGGTTATTTACTTTGTCCAGAGCTCAAACTGGGACAAATGTAGGGTTGAATCAGTGAAGAAGTAGAAGTAGAAATCAATCTGGAGGAAGTTGTCCTTACATTAGCTAAAAAATCCCTTCAATGTCATTTTGAATGTGCTGTGCTGATTCATTCAGGTTTTGGTTGTAACTGGAGGTGAACACTTCATAATAATCTGTGCCTCCTGCAAGTATATATTTACCAACAAATGCAAGTGAGATTTGAAACAAGCAGAACAAGAGAAGAGATATTATTTTCTATTATTCACTTTGCAATGGAAAATTACATTTCCAGGCCTTCATTTGATAATGTGCAGCTGAGGTCATAGTGGAGAACAGCGATGTACATTAGCGGTCCATAAAAAGAAACAACCATTTACCTAAATTCTAAAAGTTCACAATTATCATTAGAATAACTTGTAAAAACATGAAAACAGATCAATTATGCTGCAAAAATAATGAGCTGCAGTGGATTTACATAATACTGAATAATATAATGTAACTGACAGTCCTATATGGTATATACATTATGGGATTAATACTAGGTCAACAGAGACTTTAGGAGCGGCTTTGTGCATGAACATGATTTACAATCACACTCATTGCACTTCTACTGCAGCCATCCCAGAGAAAGTAATCGTCCACAGGGGACACAGAGGTTTTTCTGAATCAATTAATAAGCTGGTCAGCTTTGCACAATTGTAATCAATCATATACGCAGGACAGTAAAGACTGTAGAATAGAGGCCATCTAAGGCAAAGCGGAACAAATAATGGTTCATTCAATGCCCGCTGATCCCCTGAGCACACTTTGCAATTGGAATACTACATTTCAGTAATGTTTATCATCATTCATGTATGTATCATTTTGGTTTAAATGCCACGCAGTTTTTGCTCTCGTGGGAAATTGAGCTGTGGTGCTCTTTATATGCTGATGAACATGACATTTGTAAACACAAACAAACCAAAAAAAAAACAATGAAATATGTGATGGAGCCCATTATGTGGACTACAGCATATAACATAGCTAACGTGTTAATCTGAGCGGAACCCTTTTCCATCAAATTTGCACCAGGGTTGAAACTTTAAAAGCCCTCATTGTCCCCACAACAGCTGTGCTTCCACAAGCACAGCTGGCTGGACAGCAGCTGGATTAAAAATCTAAAAAAACCTTAACCATTAAAATTTCAATAAAGAGAGTGTAAGTGTGAGTGTGATCTTGAGTGTGAGTGTGTGTGCCGTGCCGTGTGCAGGGGTGCATCTTCTGAGTTGGCGTGACCTTGAAGCTGCTTGTTGAAATATAGAGGACAGACCAGAACATGGAGCAGGAGGAACAGTGGTCAGCAGTGGCCTCAGCACGCTCTAACTCTGTTGATTGCAGATTCCTTCTGCTACACTATTCATTATCATCTCAAATCACTGTAGTATCATCCAATTCTCTGGTCTTTGATGAAGACCTCAAAGCAGATGGTTTCCCACCTGTCCAGGCTCTCCTGAAGATGGAGCTACCAAAAAATGGTAGTTTGTTGCTACTCTGGAATAGCAGTTAAAGATCGGTCTGAAAGATGGATGGACAACTTTTCCGATCAATGAAGCCTCTTTATTTGATCGTAATTCATCCAACACACAAATGTCGGCGGAGCTGGCATTCAGAGTGCTGGCCATCATTAGCAAGTTGGTGAGGCAATTAACTATAAAATAACAATTGACTGGACGTGTGCTCCCTAATGGGATTCTAAATTACTTCACCCACCTCCTGATGGATAGCTTCCATAGGGGTCATCAAGCGATAAGAGCCAAACTGAAACTGACAGAACTCTTGAGCCTACAAACGCATCTGCCAATTTTATCTGCGTCAGCTCCCAAAACCTGTAAGTTCTCCGAGCGGATCTCTCACAGCTTCTTCAAAAATAAACAAAAAGCCTTGGGAGGAGTGTTTTCTAAAAGGCTACTTGGTTAAGATCGGATTGGAGTTAGGCACACTTGGCTTAATGTATGCCTTTGGTCAGGACTGGGAAAACATGACCGTCGGCAGGAAAACAGGAAACAAGCAGCTGTCTGCGGTGTTCCATTATTTGTTGACCCCTCCAGCTGTCTCATTGTCCTCCAGGCTCGTGGAGGACAATAACTCGTCTTAACAACATTGAGTTATTTATGCCTTTACTTTGGGCAAAAAAAGGGCATTATTCACAGAGCTGCAGGGGGTCGTTGTCAGGGAAACAAACACACGCATCAATTTAGGCGTTAGCTTTCAAGTTTTGTTTTTTGAAAATGTGACAGTTCGGCATGCAAAAGTATTCTAGCCACTCCATTTGCTGCTCGAGCCACATCGCTAACAACATCAAGGGTTCAAATAAGTTATTGTTGACAGTCTGTGCTAAAGGTGGAAGAAAGCTTCAATATGTTAAAAGCATAAGGACTAGGTTTGCCAAACAAGCGTGTCTGGTTCATCTAAGACAACTTCATGAACAGGAAACACATGTTCTTGTGCTTCAAGACTGTCTGATTGCAGCTTAATACACCATCTCAATAGAGGATTTCTTTTATGTAGCACATTTGAAATCGCAAAGCAGGTTTCTTAAAGCTGAACCTCCAGCAAGAGTTGACAGTCGTCAAAGGGACATCAGTGTAGCCCCATTTAAGGCCCTGAATAACCTCAGGAGGTTGAATTATGAAGATGCCTTATTATGTGAAACAATCGGTTGTACAAGTCTAATTGCAGTGCTACGTTTTTGGAAATGTGATCCAGCCAGAGAATGATCCATTGGCTGAGACAGCAGCCCTGACATTTTTCTCTATTTTGCTCTTTTTCCAGGCACACATGTGCTCCCATTCACACACAGAGGAAAGCACAAAATGGGCATTGAGCACATGACCCGGCGCTCATTTTCTATTATTCATTGAATATGTTTGGTCACAGGGATGATTTGGGAGCACAAATGTTGGCTGGGACAAAGGACCAATCGGGGGCTCTCTCCTGCAGGGAGGCCTGTAGTGTCGGAAATAGCTTTTATCTCTCCTGCATCCTGCTTGTCACAGATTTACAGGCTTGCAATCACAGAAAAAAATAATAGGTGTTCACATATTAGGGTAAAAAGAAAAAGAGAAAAGGAGAACCTGTGACACAAGTACTTTCAGATAACTACTCGGAATTAAATGAAAAATAAAATAAATTTTGAAAAAAACAGCAGAAGTGAGAGGATCAAGGAGGTAGAAGCTTAATAGTCAAAACGGATGATCTTAAAACTACAAAACACTATCAAATGGAATAAACCACTTTGAGTGTGAAGCAGGAATTCCCTGAATCACAAAGCCGAGCGCAACACATATTTCCGTTAAGACTTTGGTGCAGCAGGTTCGGAGCACTGATCTACATACGAAGCGTGGAAAGCGTCACCAGCCTGGGCAGGCAAACAATGGGATTGAGGGAATCTTGAAGAAACTCTTTGGCTGTGGTTTGAGTAAACAAACAGGGATAACAGTTTCATTCAAAACTGGGCGAAAAATGCGCACGCTTTGTGTGTAATCCATGAACACAAACAGTCCATCAACAGTCGGAGGATTAAGGGAAGAAATATGCGGATCCGCGATATGAAAGCCGAGATCAATATGGCATAAACATGCGGGTGGCAATGGATTTACGGCATTGTGCTAAGGATACGCTAGAGGTAGTCTAAGCTGATCTATCCGTGCGTTGTAGTCCTCCAGCGGGAGGAAAGTTGCCTAGCGGGTCAGACGCAACCACACAACCCCAAAAGCTCAGACAGCCGCCATCAATTTTAAAGCCGGCTCATGACATCAGATCAATCACACTTTGAACATGTTTCTACGTTTTTTTTCTTTTAAAAAAATGACCACAGTTGGCAAATCTGCCCTCTTAATCAAAAACTGTTGTTGAAACTTGTTTTGCCAAACAAGGTGAAAGGATCAATAGCCGACTGACCCCCCAGGGTGATGGTGATTACACTGTTGATTTACGTGGTAAAGGCTAAGTTTTAAATAAGTCATTAACTTTTGCTCAGACAGCAGCCATATACTTGTCTCAAAGCTGCATTTTCTCGAGTGAAACTACAAAGGTAGCCGCAGGCAACAATGAGGAAACTCTTTTATAAAGCTGCACCAAAGATATAAACAGGCGATGTCGGCACATATAATTGCTCTAACAGGCAGAGCTGTTTTGTTTTGGAGCTTTTTTTCTTTTCTTCCTGGGACGATTTCATCAAGAATGCATCAGGATAAATCATTCAACACAGATATTCATATATTCTGTTTTAAAAATACAACGACCTTTCGGTCAAACATCTCGCAGTAATTTCTCAATCAGAGCCGATTCAAGCGGACATTTCCCAACATGTCTGTGATGAGGAGGCTTCCGGAAACAAAATTCCAAGTCAGACAGAAAAGTTCCTCCACATTCATGCGAGCTGACGCAGAGCGCAGATAGAATTAATCCGAAATTAAAGAGATGGGATCAGCGATGGGAGACCGATGGTTATTACTATCACTTCAGTCTGTTGGGCTGCTCAAGTTATTATATCAACGAAGATCTTTTGACAGACATTGGCCCAGAGCTCCTGTTACTTATTCTCCACTATAAGACGCCCCAGAGGAAGTGAGGGGAACGCGAGATCATTAACTTAAAAGGAACAAACCACTCGTGTTTCCGTCCTTCTGCAGAGGTCCAAATGAGCCCGGCAGGCTACTGTGGTTTGTTTAGCTGACCGAGGCCAAACGGGGCTTGGGAAGAATTTCAGTCAGTCTCAGGTTGAGCCTTCACTGATGGCACGGCTTCAAGGAGATGTTCATGAAAGGGTGGGCTGAGACTGTGCTCATTTTCTCATCCGCAGTACAGCCGTGCTGAATTTAGAACAAACCGACAAAAAGATACGGACAAAAGATGCACATACTGTGACCTGATGATCAAATCCAGAATTTCATTTTATTCTGGAATTATTTTAGGCAGGCTGTAGTGAAATATCTTAGACCATTTATAGGTCATTGCACCTTAAAGGTGTGTGACCAGTGTGATATGGAGTGAAAGGGGATCAATGAGGGGCTAAAATAAAGACACAAACAGACAGTCCCTCTCATATTCACACCTAAGGTCAATTTAGATATGCTCATCTTCCTATTTCTTCCACGCGTATTCTGGGAGGAACCACGCTGGCACATGCAAACTCCAGACAGAAAAGCCCCTGGGGGGCAGAGGAATCTGAATCTTGGTGTGAGGTGGCGGTGAAAACCACTGCACCACCCCTGAAACTAACTCCACACGCAATAAATCCATCCATATTTCTCCATTAGTGGGGTCAGGGGCTGACTGGAGCCCTTTCCAGCGGTCTTTTGGGCGAGAGGCAGGGTTCCCCTGGGGCAAATTGCCAGCTTATCATAGTGCTAACAAACAGGGATAATACATGTGTGTGTGTGTGTGGACAGGAGCAAGCAGAGTACCTGGACAGAAACCACGCCAGAACAGTGACGCGATCTTCACCTGAAGCTGTCTTGCTGTGAGAGACAGCACTACCTAATGGACCACCGCATTTCTTAGCTTCTGGGATTTTTTAGCCTCTTTCCTCACAATAGTTGTTTAATTTATGCTTTTAAAAAACGCCCCAGGGTCATTGCAGTTATTGTTCAGAAGAAGGCAATGCTGTTTGTTTTATAATGACAAGAGTTGGGTCTCATATTCCACAACAAAACACTCTATTTTGATGAAATACAGGTTCAAATCTAGCGTTCAGAGGAAACAAACCCACATTTTGTAGCATTAACTGTGCTGAAATGAGCAGTTTATCGTGACTACTGAGGTGGCCATCCATAATAGTGAATAAGGATGGACCAAAACCGAAAAAAATGCCACTGAGCATTGTATGCAACTGCCGTTTTAAATTAACCTCACTCAAGTCTGGGCAGAAACTGCTATAGTTGAAGCAGGGCCTCGTGCACATGGCAACCATTAGATGTGAAAACATCATTGCCATTGCTTCTCTAGCTGCCAGGGCAATGAATCCATTTGGAGAAGGACAGCACTGTTGGCAGGCACTGACAGAGTAAGACTCACTTTGGGCCTAACACAGGGGGAGATTGATGCACTCCTCAGTGGGGGGAGAGCTGACATTCATTTTAATTAGGCAGCCGAAATATTGTCTCTGTGGCTTGTCTACTTCGCCTTATCCTCAACTTCTCCTTATTCCAGACTGAGAAAAAGCCCTCCAGAGAGGACTGACCTCCAACTCGGGCCAATCAGTGAGGTATCACATTTACATTCCTAGGACATTACAGTTATTTAGATATTTGATTAACATTTAATTAACATTTGCATGACATTTGCAATCATAACCAAAAAAAAAAACAACAAGTAACTTGTTACTGATCCGGACCAGTGGGGCGTTTGTGTGTAGTTTAAGAAGTCGAGAGCATCTCACAGCCACAAGAGTGTTCAGGAGTCAAGATGGGGATGATGTCATCATAAAGAGAAAAATTTAATGAGCATGTGATTGGGACGAATTTCCCGAGTTGCTTTTTATTCGGTAAACATCATTACAGCCAACTGGGACACACACACACACAAACAGCCACTTCAGGGGCGACACAGGATAACACACAACAACCCAGCCAACATGTACCTGTCGGAAAGCCAATTAAAATCCAAACAAGCGTCTCTGTGGCACAAAGTAGACGCATACACCAACACCTTTAATAAACCCAGCCGCTAGCCATATCACTGCCTTCTGTTCTACATACTGTTTATCTTCCATCCCCTGACAGTGACAACTGAGACAGTTGAGAATAAATAGATAATTAAGAGAGGGGGATTTGTTATACATCTCAGCTAATGGAAAGTTCGTCTAACACTAAGTACAACGCGTGCTCGCGTAATGTATCCTCACCGCATTTTTTAATTCACATGTCAAGAGTCAACGCTGCAAATGTTCTCTGGCGAAGCAGCTCGGATAATTGATTGCGTATTTATTGCCTAACAGTAAACTGTTGACAGCCGTCTCCACGTATGAAGGTAAGCGTTTTGGATCTACTGTACCAACCAGTCGTCGTCATTAAGGGGAATTTCTGTCGCACCTCTGGCAAGCCAAGGGCGTCTGCAAATTTACGTTTCAAATTTGTAGGTGATTGAACTGGAGCTGACTTTAGGAGGAATGAGCAGCCTGCCACACTCAGGCTTGCGTCTGCATATAACAAGATGGGAGTTCAGAAAAGGTCAAAACACTGAGTAGATTTAAAGGTCGCGCATTAATGGTTACACTTTCCGAGGCGCCCGGTAATCGACTGTGCCACTCACCGAGCTCAGTCGGGGTCAAAGGTGGCGCGACATCAAGGTATGACGTGGGTGACGTGTACATTACCGGCGGTGCGCCACAACTTAGTCAGGTACCGGAACAGAAAAGCCATTTCAGCGCGGGGCACAACTACCGGCATCGTTAACGCCAGCAACGCAACTTTGCGGTGGCATTTCAAAATTCAGGAGAGCCTCCAATTACTATTGTCGGAATGTGATTTGTGTCTGACAGTCTGTCAGTTAGTGATAGGATCAAGCCGTGTGCCCCTCCTTGCATGTCCCTCTCTACCCCTTAGTACAAAACAGGAGCAGTCACACATTCCCCGCGTCACTGAATGTGATGACTACAACTGTCACAACTCCCCCGACAACAGGAGAAAATGTTGCAACGGCCTGCCCCTGCAGACGACAGCGAAGCGTCTCGCAATAAGCCGCGCTGCAGTTGATGAGCAGCCGAATGCTGATTCGGTTGAAGCCGGGATCAGCAAACTGAAGTGGGACAGGGACGCCTCATATGAAGTTACCGCCGGGGTAAATTGATGCTGACAGACCACAATTAGATGAGTCATCGCCGCCTAGCATCGGCTGTCAGGGACCCAAGTATTCTAGCAGCGTGTTACTCATGTACTGTGATAGGCTAAACACAACCCACTGGAAAGACATGAGAAAGCCAAGGTATCGGGAAGACATATGAAATAGGGAGGGCTTCAGATAACAAGACGAAGGATCTTATGGTGGGAGGTATCTAAACAAGCCGGGGCTTGATCATTAAACTTCCCACTCTCCACAACACTGCAGCCTGTTCGTTTCTAACAATGACCTTTAGCAAAACATGTAAAATGCTTTGACTTTTTACGCAACAGCTCTCCAGCATCCTCACTGAAGCGTACCGACGCTAACCTTCGGACGCCCCGCCAGCGGGGCGCGTCAAATCAATATTTGTGCTGATTATTGGCATCCCTTAGAAAAGCAGTGATGGACAGGAGCCCTCCATGTTACCACTGCTGCGTCGGCCTGTTAGAGCCAGATGTGAGTTTCCTGATCATCCTCCCTTGACACAAAGTCTGGAATTCAACTAGATTTCTAAGCTGGTGTTAACTATTGCCCTCAAGAACATTGTAATCAGTGTCAGCAGATTTACTGCAGGTTCCCGGCAAAAGGCAAAGGAAAAGCAGAGCTTGAACTTTATTGATGTATGGCTTAAAGCTCTGAAATATGGAAGATGGGATCCTGTATTCTATCGCCATCTCAACACTGGCACCATCCGTCTTGACTGCAAATACACCACTGCACAAAAATTGTGTGACACTAGTTTTAAAATTCCTCTCTTTAACCTACTAATTCACTAGAACTAGTTGCCTATTTGCCTCTTTGAGGTGGACCAAAATAATGCTCTCCTTGACCTGACACTTTGAGCTGACGCAGATAATTCTTGCTTCTTCTGGATGATTTAAAATCTGAAGGAGAAATCAACGCATTACTTCATGATTTCATATCCATCGCGATGACATGAAATTTCTGGATCGGCCGAACTAAGGTGAGACTTACTTTTAAAGAGTTTGCTACAACGAGAGGCTGAAGTACACACTCGTCCCTACAGCACAGATGCAAATGCCAAGCAAATGGAGTATCAGTGCACGTGGGAGCACGGCAGCGCGCTACTGCTGCCCCTGGATCAGGGTGGCAACAGCGCATCCCAACATTCCTTGAATAAATGTTGAGTGACACATGGGAGCAAATCAAATCACAGTACAAAGACACTGAAGAAGATGCAAATCACAGCAACACAAAGGACAGGGCACTTGATTTAATTTCCAGGGTTCCTTCTCAATAGGAGCCTGAGTGTTTAAAAAAGTGTGGCAGGAAAAGTGCAGAACAGGATTTATACGTGTGCAGCCAAACATGGCACCGAGCCGGATGATGGGCATTACAATACAAAGCTGCTCTTAATGAGGCAGGCAGGGACGAAAATAAGAAAACAGGCAAACAATGAAACCGGAGTAAAGTGTTTGACTGCAGGAAAAGTTGATTATTCGAAGTTCATTGACCCCAGATATGCTCTGAGAACAGTCTATCAGACAATTCACATTTCCGCTTCTCTCCTCTCCCTAGCCTCCTTAATTTAAATTTTTATCTCCATCCCTCCAGCGGCTGCTGAGGAGCATAAAAGAAGCCTGCTCAAAGGCTCTGAGAGAGAGATAGCAGACAACAGAGAGAGAGGAGACAGAAAGTGTAACCCAAATCAGAACTAAAATCAAAAAAATTAAAAAAAATCACCAATAAGGACAAATGACGCCATGGCGTGATTTTCTTTTTTCTTTTTTCCCTGACCAAAGGCAATGGGAACAGTGCAATTCTGTAAAAGGAGGCCATCTGTAGTCTTTGTCTTGGCGAGAAGCAGGCTGTTTTTCCAGCACGAGTGTGATATGTGTCGGCACTCCCAGAGCACAGAAAGATTGCTTCTGGATTGCAGTCAGGCTTCAGAAAAGACGATATTTTGCAATTAAGGTTACATTTGTAGCCACCTTAGTTCCATACTGAAACCATCACAAAACACAGCACAATTATTTCAGGGGGGGGGGGGGGGGGGGGGACAGGGTAACAACAGTGCCGCTTTCTACCCATCCAGGCACAGCTGAGGAGGCTCACTCAGGCTGCATTATACAGCGCCATCTAGTGGGGATCTTGCAGCAAGATGTAAAAGAAAGAAAACTGGATTACCATTCAATTACAAAAAAAAATAAAAAATGTGTGTATAATTGTTCAATACACATTTGAATTTATTTGCTGTATATAGATATTAATTGCAGGTAACCTAGCAACTATTTATATACACATCCTTCATTTCGCGGGGTGTGATTTGTTGATAAGTTGGTTTTCAGAACTTTTAGTTGACACATATCGTGAGATCGTGACAGCACGCTCTCGTGAAGAAACACCTCGGCTAAACACGGCTGTGATACCTCTGAAATATCCCACCTCTGACAGCTACGACTCAACACGGCCAGATGTGCTCTGTCTCAACGTGCAGCTTTCCCGCTCGCGCCCCGGGAGGAGACTGATGTCTGACAGCACGCGATGGGTTCTCTGAAAGCGGCGGGTGGCAAGGCGAGGCTGTGGATACCACGGCTGCCGCCGTCTTCAAGAGGAGCGATTTATCAGACGCCGTCAACACCGGAGAGCTCGGGTTCTGGATTAATTACCAAATAACAGATTTGCACATCAGCGTGCACGCCCCCGCCCGAAAAGAAATTACTTTTCCCCCGAAGAAGTATCTCTCGCCTTATCAAACATTTATGCTAAAGCAGGCAAAGGTGATGAAGTGGAGTGAGGTGAGAGATCTATCAAAGTTTATTCATTCATTTTGTGGGAGGTTCAGCCATCCAAATAAGAGCTTCTGTCTAGTTATGTGAAGGAAATTGCTAATTTCTCATTTTATTGACTAGTGAACTCAATAACTTTGTTGGCTAAGTTGGTTGATGTGTAATTTGTTAGTTGGAAGACTAATTTAACAGTACGAGTTACTAAAACATGATTTTTTTAGGGGACAAAACAAAACACTGAGGAGTGAAAAAGCTATCATACTTGTGATTGATGTGCTGCTTGTCATCAGCTCGTCCGATATCGACACCTGGTCAGAGACACTTGTATCTCATCAAGACATGCGTCCTGCTGATCGTCACACCAGACCAGGAGGGGGGCGGGGGCAAAGAAGTATGACATAGAAGCTGATTTGCTGCTTGTGGAGCATAAATATGCCAGGAAAATTCACAGTAGTTTGCCATTTCAATGTGAAAGTGCAAATACTTTTGCATTCGACTGCCATCAAGTCCAAATATACAGTATTTAAATAGCTATATAATATATAAACAATATACTATATTCATAAGCAAATTGTTACTATTACAACAGACACTTTGATCATGTGAACATCCCACATGACGTGTTTTAACTGTATGGACACTATACTTAGCAAGTTTTAGGACAGTGGTATCACAATATCAAAAGCAGCTGGCAACTGGTGTCTAACCTTCTGCTCTGTTCAGGGAAGTTTTTTAAAGTTCAACAAAGTCCTTTACTCTTTTTTCAAACATACGTTCTTCTCTGCCCAAAACATGAACGCCAAGTGTCCCTTATCTTTTAGGTGTAAAAGGACAGCTGACTCCTGTCCTGAGGAGTTAACTGCTCAGAATCCTGTCAGCAGCAGGACCATTGACACCTAAAAGATAAGGGACGGGACAGTCCTATGAGGAGGCTTACGACGCCATTTACCAGCCACCTACAATGCTGTCCTGGGAGCCCTCCCCAGAACATGTCACAATCGTTCACACCCAATATCGCATGAAGACCAGGATGATGCACTCCTTTAATAATGCTAATTCTTAAAGTACACAGTGCGTGTGACTCTTCCCACCAGTTCATTTAGAACTGAAGAGACACCTCCTGGATAAAAGATGAACACTCTACTAAAAACTAAAGGAAGTCCAAGTGAATTTTCTAAATGCAAGAATTATACGACCATACAACACCATCAAGAGGCATGAGGAGGCTTTTCCGTTCATGCTATACTGAGTGGTTGTGGAGTGGCCACTGAGGTATGACTGCTGAATGAATACATAATTCAGCAGCACTGCAGCGCTCTGATCATAATATGGCTGCTTGTTTTTCTCCTTTCTAATTGGCAATCCAGTGACCCTTGCTTGTGTAAAGTATAACACGGTACAACAACAACGACGGCCAAACCTTGGCATGCATTTGGTGTTGAAGGCTCACCCACGCACACAATTAGTAGAGCTTTTCTGGGGCTTTCCATCCTATGAAAGCTCGTTGTGCAGGTTTCAATAATGAAATAGGGACGAGTTGACTGGTTCTATGCTATCTGTTGAATTTCATCATTGTCACTTGAATTTGACAGACATTTAAGACTCAACCTTTGACGGCACCTTCACACTAGACTTGTTTGGTCCGCTTTAAATGGACCCAAGTTCATTCCCTCAAATACACTGCATCCTTTTGGTAGGTGTGAAGGTTCATCCAGGTGGGTCTTACTGAAGGTAAGACCTATGCCTAAAAGAGGAAGTGAACTGAAGAGAGGAAGTGAACCAGGAGATTCAGATTCATGCTGTGGACTGGCAGAGGTACCAGTCTCATCTAAGTAAGTCCTTCAGTCTAAGTTGACTTATTTAGTAAAACAAATATGTATGCATACACTGAACAGACTTTATAAACTGGAAATTATTGTTTTATAATGGCCCAACAGTATCTGTCAGCATTCGGACTCTCATAGAGTTTGTGTTGGATGTGCTAATCCGTTGGTGAGAACAATCAGCACATTCTAACAACAAGCACAGAGTGTTACACTCTGTTACTGTTCTAATGAAGAGAACACCTGTCACATGGTTCCAGTACATAGTCAAGTACATATCTAAAAAATATCTGCACATATATTTAAGAAAAAAAAACTTTCAGGATGACTAAAAAAGTCCCATTATACAGGCTGTATTTAGGCTCCACAAGAAATGTTCTAGAAAAAAGAACAGTATACACATGGGAGTCAAACTGGTTAGGTTTAGTAGTTGAAAATTAAGAAGATTGCCAATACAGGCCTCTCTGCATGATCAAATTTGTGACAAAAACAATTTGTGAATCTAAGGAGGCCAGCTTGGGTCAAATATTCCTGACCATTTGTCCTTCTCACCTCCATCCCTTTCCACACATCCCTTTCAGGGCCCGTCTGTGTACTGAGAACTGATAACCAAGGATGCCTGCACTCATTTCCTTTGGGAGAACTTGGCAAGCGACAAATAAAAGGGTGCTTCAAGGATGAGATCCAGGTGGTGCAAGAAAGGGCGACAATACTAAGAGGGGATGGTGGTGTGTGAAGGTGTTTTCGGTGTTTTAAGAGGGTTCGAGAGTGAGAATCAAGATCATCACCATTTGTCCTGAAGCTGGTTATTTATGAACAACTAGCATTCAGTTCTGATCTCCATCTGTTAGCACACTTACCATCAATTCTTGGCCAAATGGAGCAGAGAAGACATATTCTAGTTGGAAGACGATGGCCATGGCTCGGTGGTCGGCCAACCTGAGCTCCAAGCTGCTGCGGAGCCCTAGAGTTTGAAGGTCTGATGATAAGCTGGAAAAAAAAACATATTGCAAACACATCAAGGACGTCCACAGTGGGAGAGTTTTGATTATGTGTTGGAAGTATGTGTTTACAGCACTAGGACCTATAATATTGCGTGCATGAGTGTGTTGTATAAGGCATGTCAAAAGATTTATACATCATTGGCAAAATGTTCCCTGTCAAGGTTCAGCCTCCGGTGTGAGCAGTCAAACTGCTTTCTGAGTATTTATCATTCACAGTTTGCATACACCATACTGTGTGGAGTGTTGGCGTGTCAGGAGGTGGAGCCCGCAGTCTTTTCTTTTTTTTGCTTTGCAGAGTCTCTGGAGAGAGGAGGAAAGAACAAGCGGCCTTGAGACCGCCTTGTTTCCCGTTGTTTGTTTCTGTCTGTTTCTGCTGTCTGGTGGAACGATGCATAAATGTAAGACAGAATGTCAGGCTTCCCCTACAGAGGCCAATACGCAGCAAACCGCATATCTGTTGGAATTATAATAACCAGAGTGGGCGATTCCAGCTGTCATCCTGCCTTTGGACCAGATGATGTGTGTTTGTTTGTATTGAAATGTGTTTCAATTTGGATTTTTGGCATCTTTTCCGCACCCGAACCTCTTTACCTTAAGCGTTTCTTACACTCTCATTGCCTGCATCCATGTCTACTGCAACTAAACGCCTTCACTAGCCTCAGCAAATAATGACAAATCATCTGTTTTGCACAGAACTCAGCTGTCAGCATTTTTGCCCAGATATAAGCGATGCCTCCAAGTCAGAAAATGTCTTTTAGATTATGTAGCGTACCATTATTTGATTCTGGATCTCTATACTGTGAGAAAATACAGGAAAATCTGCTAAATGTACTTCTTTTTCTGTTAAAAATGACTGTGACTTCACAATATAAAGGATGAAAGCGTTGGTCCTACCACAGGGGAGCCTGTTTGCCAATGTTAGTATTGTGCACCATGCTCTCTCAATAAAGCCAAAAGAGGAGGCTAACTGGGGTCCCATCTTCTTGTTTTATGTAAATACACATTAAAATGAATCGCAAAGTTTTAGGAGGCTGGCACGGTCTCTAGATTATGAGGCCAGTATTAAATTACAGCGCGGCCTCGTCATGCCCATAAACACAGTGAGGGAAAATCATAATTGAATATAGATTTTGAAAAGTACTTTGCTGCAAAGCGGCGCAAGAAAAATGTCACAGTATGTCTTCACATGCTTGATTAGACCTGTTGAATTTAATTGTCAGATAACCTTTAATGCCTACAGTTGCCTATAAGTCATGCAGGAATCCCATGTTGTTATCACAAACTATCCTTTTTTTGGCCTTTTCTGACTGATGATTATCTCAATGTTGACCTTATTAAGTCGACGGCGTGCGCCAGACAAGACGGGTTTGTATTACAATTATGATGCGAGGTATGTTTAAAGCACTGTTTGGTGCCTACATTTTGTATTAACGTAACATTTTATTATATTAAAATGATAACAACTCCAAAACTACAAGTCTAAGTTATGGAATCCGCCCCCCAAAGACAAGATTTGCATACTTTATCACCACTTAATCATTCTTGTCTGTTGTGTTGTCCTTTCTAGGCTGCTTCTGTTCTAATGTTGAAAGAGCTTCACGTGTTCCATCTTCCTTTACTTGTTCCACCTCCTGTTGATCGTTCTGCCCCACCCTGTCTTGCTGTGTCGTCTATTCCAACACCTTCCAGGTATTGTTTCAATCTCTGAGTTTCCACCAAGTCCAAGCAGATGCCACAGAACACGCCACACTTTCTTTAGATGTGGTCGATTCTTTTCTAATTCAATATCATAGACTAGCGGAGGAGAGACTAATTGTAAATTAAGACCGAGAGGCAAGTTGCTTTATAATAGTACTTCTAACTAATTCATCCACTTTATAGATAAATATGAGATCATTACAATGAATGATTTCAACTCCTCATAGAAGTTGGACAAGGGAGAGAGCACAGATGTGCTGTAACCTATTTATACATCAAAATATGGTGAAACGTATGATATGAAGAGACACGTAGCTGGGAGCTAACAATTCACGCACCAAACGTCCGACAGCAAGAGTGATTTGCAGTTTGGTGTCTTGTTTGAGGACAGGATAAAGACTGTAGACTGGGGTCATTACGTTTATTGGGGGGAACTCTGCCAACCAGGCCCGCACCTGTTCATATCGCTCTCGGACGCCACTTTGAGCAGCCCGCCAACAACTCAACAGCAGTCATTTCAAGGCGCGTGTTGGTCCGCTCACCTGTCTCTCAGCAGGGAGCTCTGTTTGGAGCTGCTGTCTGCACGTCCTCTGGGCAACACCCTTTGGGGCTGCAGCACCACCACTTGAGGTTTTTCCAGGAAGCACCATCCATTGTGGACTCCAACGTGGAGCCTTCTTTCTTGGATGACAACCGTCCTGAGTGCGCCATCTGGTCCTGGCTGCTTCTGAGAATTATTAGAACAACTATTAACAAATCACGCAAAATTAATTTAAAAGAATAATAATAATGTGGGTATTTTACAAATAATTATCCTCTCAATTTCTCCCCGTTGCATATGTCGGAATGTTTTTCTGCTTGCTTTCATGAGAAAAAAATGTCTCCACAGAAAGCATGAAAATATTGGCTTTAGAAAATGAGTGTGTTAAAGGCAAATAAACACTCATCTCTGCAGATGTCTTCGATGGCAACTGTAAGAACTTGGTGGCACTGATTTACGATGTAGTTCACTCGATCGCTCTGACAAAACACAAACAACTTATAGCTCACGAAGGACCAAACATCTCTTATTTACGCCGTTACTCCGTAGTCGGGGAGATTGAATTGGATTTGCCTGGAGACCGACATGTTTGCTATGAGAGTGCAAATGATAATCTCAAACTTAACTTTAGCTCTACTCCCTCGTGTGCTGTACCCGTGAAACTCTGCGGATCAGATTTGCTGATTGGTTTATATGTCGGTCAGTAACAAATAACTTAACGCACACGTCACATCACGGCATCGGCTGAAAGCAACCCACGAGTGCAGCCAGAATTTAAGCAATAGAAAGCACCAAAACAACTACATAGAGCAGTTTAGAGTACTCAATTCACCTATCCGGCCCAAATGCGTGTTTGGACTGTGGGAGGAAGCTGGAGAGAACCAACGCAGACAAGGAGAGAACACAGAAAAGGACCAGGTCTGTGCCAGAACCTTCTTGCAGAGAGACGACAGGACTAACAACTATAAAATACATGTAAGGTATAAAAAACATCTCTTCTTCAACACTATTTTTACCCTGCTGCAGAGTGCAACTCTACAGTTCCTAGAATATTTTCCATAAGCACCACCATCATACCATATCAGTGTCTCATAAACTAGGAACTTTTTCAGCTATTGGAAAACTGGCCAGCTCACCGCGGGGTGAACGGACAAAGACAAACATCCATTAGCACCCCCATTCACGCGCATTGGAAATCCTATTTAATGCCATCGCAGCATAGACTTAGATGGACTTCAACTTGAGCATTAGTGCAACAGTTGCATAAGGTGTTCAATGTACAGTACACTGCAAAAAGCTCTCATGGGACCTATCGGCGATGCCATGGATTAGATTCCATACAAAACAATAGCACTAAAAACGGTACACAATTTATCACACGTGCGCAGCTGCAACCCTGACGTCTGTTCTGAAGTCAGTCACCTGTTCAAATGACGTAAATGACAGCTGGCTTATGTCAAAATTCACAGCTTATTCTTGATGAAACCAGGAATAATTACCTCAGCGTGAGCTCCCCAGGTGACTAGTTCCTATAACAGTGCCTGCAGTTAGCAAAAGTGACTCACACTAACACCGTTATTTGAAGACGCCGTGGCTTTTTTTCTCCCAATGATATTGCTAATTAACAAATGTTCCAAAACTTGAGTGTGATGAGACATTTTTGGATGCTGCGCTGCCACTAATAATGCACAGCTGATTGACAATCCCTCAGTGATTGACTGTGAGCTCTCTAACCTCAAAGTGTGAAACCACACTGAGCTCGCCTCCCTTATCACTCCCCCCCATTTGTTTCAGTTCAGTCTCCTCGCTCTCACCATCACAGCTCTCACTCCCACACTCCCCCGTTTTTTTTTTTACCTTGCCCTTGTCATTCTCTCGCATAAAACCTTCTCCATATCCACCCACGCTTCCTCAATCAAATTAGCATATCAAATCAGCTGCGCGTTTGTCTCTTAAAAGCAGAACCAGCAGGAGCAGCCGAGCGGTCTGCCCGCCGACGGCACCGCCCGCTGCTGCTCTCATGTCACCACACTGACTAAACTCCAGCTCTCTGCTGCCGCCTGCGTACTGTCTATCTTCTGCCTGTCTTCATCGATGAGAATGGAGGGTAAGTTTCCCTTGTCATCAACTCATTTTTATATAACAAAAGAAGTATGTCAAGTGAGACATTTCCTTTGAGGTGTGTGTGTTGCAGCAAAAACATTACTCTGTGGAACACCTTAATACACTGGAAAGAAAATGGATGACACTCTTGGATTGCTGGTCTAAAGAGACATTTCTGGCCTCCTTGGAATAAAATAACCATAACAATAAAACTTGCTTAATGATATTCTGGTTCTGTATCCTCACAAAAAAAAGGAAAAAAAAGAATGATCTTTCACTTTTAGGCCTATGTCGTGCATTTAACGTCTCTCAATCATCACCCAGTAATCCAATCAAAAGTACTGTACTTTAAATATTCACATTATTTTGAGTCAATATGCTATAGTGCATTTTTTTACCTATAAGAAAATGCAGTGCCTCATTAACGCAACGCTCCCTGTAAATGTGCTGATTTGGCATTGGAAGAGGTAAAATCACCTGGATCAACTTTAGGTAGAAACAGCATTCGTTTAACATTTATATGTAGGAATGCCAAGTTTCTAGACTGTGGCAGCAAACAGGTTATGTTTTGGAAGCTAAAAATTTGCCGTGTCAGCAACATTAATATCTATGTTTATATTATCCTCCACCTGCTAACTAAAGAGTTTCTCTCCCAGCACTCATGTCGTTGATGTCCCAGATCCAGTTGAATGCTGTGAGGAAAGGCTTTTGGGCTTTGTTGTGATGTTAGGGTAAGGATAGACAGAAGTACAAGGGTGTGTGTTTTTATGTACATGCTACATAGTGGGGACCAGTATAAACACTTTTTCAGCACAGTAAGGGTAATTTGGGGGATTGGGGCCATCTTGGCCAGTCCTCACAACTTCATTAGGCTGTTTGAGATTTGTTTTCAGGTGTGTTCAGGTGCTCAGTTTGGGCTATGGTAGGGGTTAGGCATTAACAGTACTTCAAAATCTCAGTGTTTTAGGTGCGCCTTATAGTTGTGAAAATACAGTAACTGTGGGAGGTAAGGTCAACATAAGGGGATGAGTAAGACATTACGTCTATGAAAGCCTCACAAACATAAACGTGTCTTTGATTGTCAGCCTTCACAGGTAGCAGCAGAAATTTAAAAAACAAACATGTATGTAAGGACATAGAGCAAAAAAGAAAGATGTTTATAGGACAGCATCATTTACAGCAGAGCTCTGGTGTCTGTCTCCCCCCCACCCCCCTCCACCCAGTTCTGCTTTCATTTATTTCTTTGCTCTCGTTTCTCACTCCGTCAGTTTCTCTCTCTCTCCCCACCGCTCTTGTTCACTATCCTCTTTCTTCTCCCCCTTGCCTCCGTATGCTGCCGTCACAGATTTCTTCTTCCCTCGCTTGAAATATGAATATTTTAGAGCTAAGAAGCTTAAAAAGAACAATGAAACGGCCCCCAAGTTAAATTATACTCCATTTCCAGAGCCACAGAAGAGAGACTTCCCTGAGTGATGAGCGCACCGGCGCCATGTGGGTGTGCCTTTTACTCCTTCACACACACATAAGCTTGTTGTCTCCTGCTTTTATGTCATATCTAAGATATTCCCACTGATCTTGCTCATAGAATTTCCTGAATCAGCCAGTGGAAGAGTAACCCATCGACATGCTCCCGCAGTGTTTACTAGACAGCTGGGTGAGAAGAAGTTCTTGCCATCTTGCTAACCTAACTACTGTTTTTGTCATTAAAGGAAAAAAGGGGGCGGAGGCACAATGAGACAAATCCGCGGGCGTCTCGGATTCTTTTTTGTTTCCCAATTTCTTAACGGAGCAATCAAAAACAAGAAACTGGCAGGGGTGCGCGTTGTGGTTGTGGAACTAGCCAAGTGGCTAAATACTGCCTTAATAGTAACAGCCGTTAATAAATCCTGTCTCATGGCCAAACAAAAGTTCATTATAAAGGGGAAAAGAAAAGCTGCTGAAACATGTGCCTACACAATCAAAGGACTTTAGTCAGGAGTTGAAAAAGTAAGGAGCATTTGTTCTTCGAAGGTTGTTTCTTCTTGCTCAAATGGCTTTAGCTGAAGAGTTTTTCAAAAGAAGAAATAAGGAGTCAGGAAATGGTATCAGACAGGTAATGGGAGTTTCATATCCCGAGTTAATAAAGTATTAACCTTTTGAATCTCAGACTGGAATCTAAGGTCATATTTTGAGTGTCTGGAACATATAATGAAGTACAAAAAAATCCAATTATGAAGGAAGTTTATACCACTAATACGCTGTTTACATCATCACTAATACATGGATTTACATAATGACAAGGACATCTGATTCCTTTGACAATAGATTTAAAGGTGACGTTCTCTTAAAAAAGGACCAAAACAAAAATCTAAACGACTAAAATGCAAAGATTTAAAATGTGTTACCGTCCTATCACTGAAAGGAAAAACCAAACACCACTGCGCATTCACGTGAAACACCGAGGAGCCCAAACAAAACGGGATACATCATGAGAAAATAACAACCAATTCTGCAGCTCATAAGAGAATTGTATGCTCTTATGCTTACCTTGACAACATAATTATAATACACAATAATAACCTCCTTTCCCATGTTTTGATTATCCACATTATCTAATATTACATTTGTCTGTTTTGCCACTCTTACGAAACCTTTTATTTCTGTGTGTCTGTGCACCCGCACACACACACACACACACACACACAGAACTGCATGAATGTGATTTACAAAGAAAAGTGGCGCGTCAGTGTTCCTCTAAATTCTGGTTTGAGGTTCAAATATATTACAATTTTACATGAATGCAGCATCAAAGGGAGGGAGCAGACGTCTTCTCTGGGTCTGTTTGGGCGAGGTCATGCACAGTCACCTTCGGGGGCTCAAACATGCACCACTGCAGTCCACACGATGTTGATTTACACGTATTTGCGTGTGCATATGTGTTACTACCCACACAGGGGTTGTTAGCGTCCCCATGCTGGGGTGAGTCATCCATGGCAAGACACAGTGGTAAGATCATTAGCATGGCCCTCTTCCCATCTTCCCACTCCTCTTCTCCAGAACATATTTTAACTGGTACAAAAAAATCATCCTTGCCCTACACTCCCATATTTCACAACCCAAACTATTAGAGACAAGCAGAGATCCATTCTGTGTCTGTCCTACTTCCTGACATTACCCAACAATATCTGAAACTGGGGTGAGCGTATCTTTAGCTTAACAAACTAACTTGCATTTGTTTTCATTTTAACCCAGCTTTCTCGAGCAACAGTCAACTACTGAGCAAACACAACCAATTTATGGTGTCAGTCAGGCAAGAAAAGGTCACAAATAAAGTGGAAGCCATATGGTGTAGTAAATGGCTACCACTGCGCGGTGACAATCATACTTCTATCTCAGCCCATACACGCCAAAGAGATCAGGGGGAAACGGTGGCTCTATCTCTCAGTTGAACTGCGCTGTGAAACGGCGCTTCATGACTCTCAGACACTTCGGCCCTCCCTCTCTATGGACAGCACTCTCAGAAAGACCCTGTGTTCCACCTTCCCCAAGTCTGTGGTTGCTTACAACAAAACAGGCTTTATTGAAGGAAGGCCTGCAGACAGGCAACGATCGAGGGCGGTCGAAAAAAAGGTTGTGAAATCCTACATTCTGTGCAAGGTTTCGATGAGTCCCAAATATGTGAGTCTTTTTTAAACAACCCCGCAAACACTCGGTGAGATATCAACATGTCAGCTGGAAAAGTGGCAAGGCGTACATTTTACTCCGGATTATATTTGATGAGAGTGTTTATTTATTTCCCTCTTGCCTAGTGTGATGAATTCATTAAGTTCTTTTTTCTTCTAGCATGGAATTTATTTGCCTACAGGAAACTTTGCGTCAGCATTAGAGTGTTGGCATCCTCAGCAACTAATTGACATCAGAGGGATGTAAAAAAAAATTTAAAAAAAGAAAGATTATCAGCTTGGACAGATGTGATCGCTCCATAACATATGGCTCGATCACATCTGTCCAATACCTGATGAGTAAAACATGTGAGTATTAAAAGTTTGTAATGATCCCAAAGTGGACCGTTTCTGTTTTTAACCTTGTGTAAGTTCTTTTAGATGTTTCTGTTCAGTTTGGTCAGATTTTCTAATTACATTAATTCTGCAAAAGGAAATCATTTCGGGCCATGACCAGTTAGATTCTAATTATGTCCTAATTACAACAAAATTATTGCGCTCGGTGTGCACAATTAAAGAAGCAGCCAAACCGTCTGCCCTCAGAGAATAACAGCAAAACGAATCCTATTTTACAAATTGTTCAACCTCCGTTCTGATTTTTTTTTTCTCCGTGGGGGCAGCCCTACTTTTAGATTCCCTCTTTTAGGACATACGAAATCTTCCAGCAGCTTTGTTACCAGCATCGGTCCTCCCATTCGCACTCTGCTCTTTTTTGCCATTTCCCGTCTTTTGCAGCCTTCTGATCACTAGACGAGATGTTACATAATGCCCGTCCAGCTCTCGGGCCCTTTTTAATCAAGGCTGGTGTATTTCATTGAAGTTAGCAGTTGGCGATGCTTCAGACATGTTGAGCAGACATGTGGAGACATCTCTGTAGACGTGTGAGTGTTTTAAGGAAATCAGAGCAAAGTGGAGTTATTCCAGAGCATGATGCACATTAACCAAGTGTTCATCAAAGTGTTTTAAGGAAGCTAAAAAAAAAGAAGTTATGATATTTCTTCTTAAAGCGCATCAACTAGGACACCGGCTGCATTATATATGGAAAAGGCCCATAAAGAAAAGGGCCAGGACTAAAAATAGCACTACTTATGGGGAGATTATGGGAAGAGCGTATAGCAGACTAGCATAAAGGATTTGCCTGCACTGTATATTCCTCCACCCCACAATTTTCTCTTCACTTTTGCCTCCCTAGCAAGCTAATGATGTTCCCAAATCACACAAACGTACACGCTCGCTCGCAACGTGGTAAAACTGAACTGGCGGCTGAGGTGTCGGCATCACTTCAGAGACAGCTTGATGACAATCCAGCAGGAGTCACACATTTAAAGGTCACACACATCACAACTGTTCTTTCCCTTTCCTCCCCCCTCTCATTCTCACACACACGCACGCACAGACTCACACAAGGAAACTAATTAAAAGCTGCAATCATGCCAGTATTTGCAAATATTAACACCTCTGACAGACATGAGACTGTCGTCATGCGCTGAAGTTGCAAAAGCTGAAAACTTTTAACTAACCTCCACCACCATGGGATGGTTGGGAGGACCTTTGAGCAACATCTCACAAAAGAGGGAAAAAAGTGAAAACGAGAGGAGAAAATATATTCATGTCACTTAGCTCATCGTGGAAAAGAAGAATAACTTATCTACGCAAATCATTATCCACAGATTCCAAAATTAATACTTGCAAGAGAAAAAAAGTGAACTTTCTTTTTCACAACACAGTTCACGCCTTGTCTACATGGAAAGTTCTGGCTTCTTTATAGAGTAAGTTGCAAATATATCTGAAAAACAACTCAATATGTTTCTGCTGTAGAGACTGTAATTATGTATTTGTAGGTTAGCAGTGAAGGAAAGACTGCTAACATTCATTACAGCTCAATTGCTACAAATCATCTTCAGTTGTACAAAAAAGGCTTTTTTATCTTATTTATTTACAGATGCACCTCACCTTAGCACATTAAACAGCCTGCTGTAACTTTTTGGTTCACAAATGACAGACTTTGGTAATCATGGTTCTGAGGCCAGTGCTTTTGGGTTTTATCCCTTTGGGAGGACAAAATGTGTCAGAGCAAATTTAATATCACTCTGACGAACTAGGATTTTTCTTGTGTGCCACTGATTTAATTAGCAGATGTCCTCAGATCATGAACGTTAGATTTACCCTGTTACAGTGTTGTCAAAAAGTATTCCTAATATCTTTTTTAAATATTTATAATGCAGAAATGTTCGTGAACATCATACTAAGCAGCTTTATGAGGATTTCATTTCTCAAGAGATAAAGCTACCTACTTCTGTTTGAAAAAGTCATTGTCGCCCTTGTTAATTCATGAGTTAAACAACCAGGTTTTTTTAAAATTGAGCTCATTTTGCAAAAATAAATAATTTGAATAGAAACTGTCTGAAGATGGACCTAGAACAGGTGCAACACAAAGACAGAAGCATTTATCTGTCCATACCAAAAGCCTTGGCGCTCAGGTGAGCCACGGCGAGAGCCTTTATCCACAAATGGACAAACTGAAAGTTTTTGTGTCAAAAAAAGGCACGAATGCCTCATTGAGGATGTCACAAATGATCACGGGGCAACACTGCCATCCATGGGAGAGTTCTGAAGATGACCAAGAGGAACACAAAAGCTCTCTCCTCACCTTGGTTATTCCCCCAAGATATTTTTGGAAAATATTCTGTGGACTGAGTAAAAGAAAATTGGAGCTTTCTAGAAAGGGCCTCTCCTGTTATATCCAATAGAAACATAGCACTTCATTTTTTTAATGTCAATTGATGGATGAATTCTGCTGGCCACTAGAAAAAAAAAAATCACGTTTGTGACCTGAGGACCAGGCACATCAGACCAGCCGGTCCACATCTGACTGGCTGAAAAAGACGTGGCAAACGGTCCTTGACCATGCTTAAATCTGATGAAGATGCCGTGGCGAGACTTTGCTACAGGCTGCTCAAGCCTGAAGACCCTCCAATGTGGCTAAATGAGATAATTCTGCAAAGACGAGCGGGCCAAAAGTCTCCGCGGCCATGTGAGAGTGCGACAGACTCACTGCCAGTTACTGCAAACACCTGATTACAGGTTATGCTGCCAACGTGGCACCAGCACTTATTAGGTTTGGTGGGCAATTACTTTTCACTCCTGGGCGATCCAGGTTTTGAACCTTTTCTTGAACAAATGAAGTTATTGTTTAAAGGCTGTTTTTATCCCTTTTAGTTTTTTTAGGGTCACTGTGGTCTGGAAGGTGTAAAGGTGCCAAATAGGCAGAAACAAAAGACTGAGGAAGGAATAATCTTTCACAAAATTGTATTGCTGCTCCTGCTGCTGCGTGGATTCACCCTGCATACATAAAACCAGCGTGAAGGGTTAGGGAGGTCTTAATCTTCACAAAACTTCTCTTTAAATATAATTAACTTCAAATGGGCTTTCATGTCCCTTAAGTACTGGTTCCCTCCGGAGGGTCAGTGGGCTGCTCTGGAAGTCAGCCTAAGTCCGATCCCTCCCATTAGAGTCCGAGGGTGGGACAAGGGGAGGTCAACATTACACGCTCGGTAATATACTAAAGGGAATAAAAGAAAAAAAAAAGTGGAACCATCCAGGCAGCCCCATTTTGTTCTTTTTCATGCTGTCAGCACCGCTGATATCGCGTTCACTCCATCATGTTCGCTCCAAGAACCATGCATGGTTCAGTTCAGCTGTTTTAAAGGAAAACAAGATTAAAAAGGAGACTACTGCCCGGTATATGTGCTGCTTTATAAATGGGAAAAGCACGACTGCCTGAGTAGGGCCTTGGAGGGTTCTACAATATGAAAGAACAGCAGCATGAGAGCTGCAGCATCAATTCTCACTCCCTCCCAAAGACACAACTTAGATTAAACTGATCAGACATGGCTCACAGAAAGCCACTGTACAAATAATTACCAAATAATTACAGCTGGAGTTTGTTTGTTTGAAAAAATCATTAAAAAAGTTATGCTTTTTAATGAGATTTTCAGCAAATGTTGATAATGGGCCAAGGAACAGATGATTACATTTTTGGTTGTGTCCTGGATTCCATAGGGGGACTTTGACCTTTAATCTTCCATAGACCAATGCCAAGGAGCTTTGATCAAAAAGCCACCTGCTATGTCATGGGACCGTGTATTACCACTGCCTATCTACTGTAAACTACTGGTTTAAGCCACAGTATGCCGGGGAATGACCGGCTTGACAGAGGTCTACACTCTCTGAGTGCTTTTTGACAAGTTGCCGCTGCCAGGGGCCATGTGCCCACTATGGTTAACTACCTAACTTCCTGTAGACAAGGGAAAAAGGGCACAAATAGATAAGTTTCACTTCAATTCATGCGACGGCTGTAAAATGTCTTGCGCCCGTACACTATACAGAAAATGAGATAAGAACGGATGCGGGAAGCACCATGGTAAGGAAAAAAATCATCTTTGCAGAGCTGTGTCAAGGCCATCACAGTCATCCGTAATTTGAGGAGTGTCGTGAACGGTATCGGGGTTGTGCATGTATTGGGTGATTTTATTTTCTCCCTTGTAAGCACAACACAATTTGCACAGCGATGGATGGTGGACGCAGGCGAGGATTCGCTTTGCTAATGCCTATACTTTAAAATTGGCGTTCAGTCTGCGTGTTGTCAACAAGAAAAGGATGCTTATGTGTATACAACCTGCACACCGGTGGACACAGTCAATGATCTAGCCAAATATGATTGCTGGTAATTCCACTGCCCTCGTGGCGACCTCTGTTACTGTCTGTAATCTGTCACGCACATGGGCTGTCAAGGTTCTGGGAGTTGCGAAAGCCTGAAAAGCTTGGCCTTACTGTGTTCTGGTAGTCGGCATTGATCAGCCGCAGCAGCTGGCTTTCAAACATCTCCAGGGAGGGCTGGAGGGTGATGGTTAGTCTGCTCAGGGTGAAGGGCAGCATCTTCAGCAGCTGAGGCTTCAGTAGAGCGTCTCCTGTGGCAGGACCAACAAAACATCTCCATAACAACCATGCCCTAACATTAACTTTTAGGTCAGGATTTTTTTTGTTTGGTTTTTACTTCCTGGGTTTTAAGGACAGAGAAAGACACTTTATAAGAAAGTCTGAAATATATTAGTATGAGAGAAATTCCTTAAACATATTTAAATGACTCAACATGATCATCACAATAGAAATTATTTTAGGATCAAATGCTTTTAAAAAAAAAAAAGCTGAATTCCCGGTAACCCCCTGCCTCTGGTTAAAATTCAATTCTTTGAACTTTGTGTTTGAAACCGCAATCGCAAGCGTGCGCCGGCGTCCAACTGTCTTCAAGACATCTCTACACCCACCACATCCTATCCAAAGGATGCAGCAACATCTGGCACTCATGCACATTCCATAGTGCTGTATTTAATTATGTAACGGTCTATTTCATGTTAGTTTCGTGCTTTTCAGCCCAGTTCTTCTTATGGAGCCGTCTTAAGAAATGCTATTTGTCACAGTGGAATTCTGGGAATTCTTCCTTTCGCTTCTTTCACACTCATACTAGGTCATCGTATTCTTTACAAAGTACCCTATAGTTTATCAGTCCTCCTGAACACAGTCATACTTTGTGGATATTTGATTAGACCTTTTCTGACTGGTGACAGTTTTGACTATTAGATGCTGTCAGCTGCACTCAGGGTAAAATGAATCAGAATTGGTTAAACTATGAGGGAATGGGTGAAACAGGAGACCGAGTGGGGTCCACAGTCGCCTTTTTTAAGACACCCCCAGCAGCAAATAGCCAGTGCGATTGTAATCTCTTCAGGAGTAATGTAGCCATGAGGCGTTTCATTGCAGCCCTTGTCTCTGGAGCATAGAGTTGGACTGTTCTGAATGTGGCGTGAATATCAAAGTGGTGGCTGTGGTCTTAAAAGGCAGCTTAGGTCTCTGCTGCTCACAGCCCCAGAACATGAAGAGGATTAACCGTCTACCATACCTCCCACTGACTCCCAATGATTATAGCTCTGACTGTCAGACTTCATTACGCCCCCCCCCCCCCCCCCCCCCCCCCTTAGAAACTTTCTAAGTACTGCAGACATTTAAACTTCTGATTGAACCAAGTTTCCAACAATTGTGTGTTGAGGCACACTGTAGTTTCTGGAACACTGTGGTACACCTGGAATGTCCTGACTTGCTCTGTTTAATTTAATAACAGTCATATGGAGCAAATTGTATTTGCACCATAATTTGATATAATATGAAAGATCATTATTACTTGATAGGAATCTGTCATTTATAGCTAAATCAAGCACATCACCCTCCATTAAACCCTGGTCTGGTCAGGTGTTTGACTAGTCAAACGATCAATAGTACCGGAGGCATCACAAATCAGCAGGGTCAGTGCCTGGCCCAGGGAGGGAAGGACCTCCAACAGGTGATTAACACCCTCACTGCCATCGGTGCCCACCCACCCTCATCAGCCAGACAGTGAATTCATCGTGCACAGCCCAGGGCTACACAAATTGACAAAAGTCACCCGAACCGCAGGCTGGTTTGCACCGCTGCCATCTGTCAAATGGAACCGAGCTCACGACATGCATGCTATCAGATAGCAAAGCCAAGAAGCCTACGACGTCCCTTAAATGCTTTCATTACAGAATTGTTTAAATATAACTTATTTATTCGGATTTGTTATTTCATTCTGTGATTGGCATAAACTAGTTGTAAAATATATTCCACTTGCCTCTAACATAAGATGAAAGTATAAATACATCAACAGTGGAAGGCTGCATCTGTGGTTTAAGATGTAGAGCTCACATGTTTACAGATGACCTTCATCTTGATAGGCGAAAACTGAGGGAGGCAAATATTGTTCTCAGCATTTGCTCTGTCAAAAAGACACATTAAGTGTTTTGGATTCCAAAGGGAGCTTGTGCGGGGAGAACATCAGAACATGTCAAACAAGTTGAGAGACGGGGCTGTAAAAAGATTTTGACCTGAGGCACAACATGCTGTTTGACCATCTGCTCTTTTCTATAGTCCTGCGGTGCTATTTGATCTACTGGCAGCATCAACAATTCTTCAAAATTGAGGTACACAGGTCTTAACACGCTATTTTATTTTGTTTTGTTTTTTTAACCGACACTGATTGGTGTGATTTACCTGTTGGAGAACTCAAGAGGCCTGGAATGTTCTCGTCTCCTGTGACAAGAACATTTTCTGGAAGCAGGTGCATCGCGGGGTCCATTGCAGGGTGTTTTTTTATTACACATTCCAGATGTGCTCCTTCAACCGCTGCAAGGAGACCGTTGTCTGCAAAGACACATAAAAATTTACGGGGGAGGTTTTTTTCAATATTTCACAGCAAACTGCAGCTTTGAACGATGCCCTGGTCCAATTTACAATCATCAGCAGACCCACACAAACAATGGCATCCATCTCCTTTGCATCACAGGCTAATATTTCTCCAGAAGCACCAGGCTAGCTGACACCCAAAACAGACACCGCCATTTTTCATTATTCCATTGGGTTTTGGTGACCTGGGTGCATTGTTCCATTATACTGCAACTATTATCTCCCAAAGAAAACTGAAATCATTCAACTTGTGAAAAGCGCTGCTCCCGAAGAGCGCCGCAGCCTCATACAGCTGATGATGTATGAGGAATGGGCTTAACTTGGCCATTGTTCATGCAGGTCATCCATTGGCAATTGATGACCCACAATTCTCACCATAAACTCAAAGTACCTACTGCATGGTGGTGGTGGTGGTGGTGGTGGTGGTGGTGGGGGGGGGGGGGGGGGGGCAGTTTTTGATGGCCTGCGTGTGTTGGCTTCTCCCAAACCCAAGCACCATCCCAATCTGTCTTTCTGACAGGGTTAATGATTGCACCTTCAACACCATCAGTGACAATCAATAGGAAGGTGCATTCACTCCCATAGGCTCTTTCAATAGGACGACAGTGAGAAATCTGCTGGTCTGTCCTATAGATTGTGACTGGCATCACTTTTTTTTCCTTTTTATATGATGAAACATGACAGTAGGTTCCATTTGAAAGACATGCATTTGAATTGATGCCATACTGTAACTCATAAAGCTACAAAATGTGGGGGAACAAAAGAGAATGGAATGACCTGCTTGACCTCCATTCTAAGAGGTTTTATTTTTCCATTCAGTATACTATATTTTGACAATTGTATATTTTTATAGTGAGGTGCTACAATGTCACAACATTACGAATATATGAAACATGAATGTCTTGCGGCAACATAGGCAGTAGTCTGAACGTACCAGAGGAGGACAGCTGTTAACTGGAATAGCTGTAATATAATAATTGCAATCAGCACAGAACTATGAATTATGTAACTAGAGACTGTACAATAGCAGATGATTACATGAGCAGGTCATACCTGATCTGGTATGAGTAAAAAGCTGAGACATTTTCAACCAATCATTGTGTTTTCCTAACATGCAATCTGCTGAATAATTATTGCCTCTGCGAAGCGAGGGGGAGGGTGATGTTGTTATGAAGGCAACGACTCTGAGAAGAGGAATCAACATTTATAGTCCATTTATCAGAAAAGAAACTGCTTTTTCTTAATCATTATCAGGGTTCTTGGGCAACTTTAGTCTATCCCAGTGCTCGCTGGGTGAGAAATGGGGCTACACCTCCAATAGCTTTCCAGTGCATTATAGGGCACACACACTTTTTACTCATTCACAATAATGTAAGGGATTCACAGCTGGAGCGGCACTGTGGGGCAGCTGGTAGCACAGCCGCTTACAGGCTCCTTTCCAGCTTCCCGTACCTGAGTGGGTTTTCTCCAGGTATTCCAGATTCCTCCCAAGGACCACAAACACAGACGGCAGGTTGATTCAGTGATTGATGCGTATGATGGATGAAGATTTGAGGAAGAATTCTTGAACTCAAATTATTTCTGTTTCTGTACCATTTTAACATAAATGCCTATCATATGAGTACTTAAGAAAAATGTTTTTTTTAATGAGATGTCTCTTCACCGATAATCTTCACATTAAATTTGCAAGAATCCGGGCGTTGTTATGGGCACATTCCCAAATTGAGCTGCTTGATGCCTACATCAATATAGCAGAACGATCATCCTAAACACATCAAAGTGATGCTGGGTCTGATTGAAGACCGCAGAAAAGCGACCACTTCAGTCGCTACGGGTTTCCACTCCACGTTTGCCATTGCTAACACCTTTGTGCATTTTAGGTAAACTATGAAATAAAATTGACAAGAAACTTTGAAAGAGTGCAACGATAACGTATTTCTAATTCCACAATTTCTAGGAGAATTAAGCTGAATCCCCTTTTACCCTTTCCCCTTGATCTACCCTTGTCCCTTAAAACGCAGTGGCAAGGGGAAGGGGACAAAACATTTCCCTGCTGGGACACCACCAGCAAACATAATTAGCTGGCTGCTACATCAGAAGAAGCACCAAGTCAGAAACAGTCAACATGCCACCGTCAATAGAGATCACTTCCTGGGTTCAGGCATCATTTGCAGTGAATCTACCATCGGTGTAGCTATTATTAGTTCGTTATAACGAATGATTTAAAATACAATGAAAAATTCAACACATGGCTAAATATTCACATGTAGTAAACCAATTCAGGTCATGGTTTGTCTTCTCTTCGAGGGCTGTATGGCCCTTTCCCTCAACTGTACAGAGAATTGGGACACCACTTGGCTCATTGTGAACGCACAAAGCCTCCGTGCATGTTTAGGACAGAAATCTAAAAAGGTTGTTGATGGAAACACAATGGATTGCAGAAAATACGGTGTTAAAAAAAAGGAAAAGCATCATCATAAATCACAGTATTGTCTGGCAAACACACAACTAAAATATGTTCATCATTGTTCTAATGGCAGAACTGAAACCGAAGACTATCAAACAACATCATTGGAGTCTCTGTGGTCTGAGGGAGTCGCTGATTTCACTCGTACAAATATGTAAAACACGAGTTGACAAGAGTTGTGGTTAGAAGTGTCCATTTTTGCGGCGCGCAACATTTCTATCAGCTCCCAGAGCTGAGCCTGTATCTTTAAAGGCGATGGAAGCGGATTGGGAACAGAAGAAGACAGAGTGTATCGGTGTGTTCCACTCCACTCCCTTCTGTGACTCACCCCAGCCAAAATCTTAAACTCGCTCCATCATCAGACTTACTACAGAAAATGCCCACATCCAAAGCCAAAAAAGGGGGGAAATAGTTTGACAAATGTCTGGACTGATGCACAAATGCTTTCCATGTTACAGTGGCTTTAACAATAGAGGTTAAACCATTGGGAAGGACAGCACAAAAAGACAGACCTTTAACGACACAAATGACTGAGATCCTCATTTAGTCCATGTTCTTTATGCATCAGGATTCGAACATTTTGCCCTTCTTTAAGATTGTGTTGTGTTAATATTCAGCGCTGACTTTGGCAGAGATCTGAAAACCCCCGAAACTGATGGGAAACAACCACAAGGTGGAGGAAAGGAAAGGACTGATGATAGACCACCGTGGTTTCTTTTACGGTGTTTCCCTTCTCCATCACTGTGATATATCAAGACACAAATCTGCCTCTACAGAGCAAAATAGCTGCAAAGCGTGGTGTGCATTTTTCATATGTGCAGTGTTGAATAAAGCCGTTTTGAATGATGAATCAGTGGCACAATTTGTGGTGGTGACTCGAACATTGTTTCCATCTCATCTCGACGTGCACACACGAATTGGCGGTTGATGCAAATTAAGAAATGCTAATGTGAACACAATGTGCCATCTGTTTGTCCTGTAAATCACACTAAGGGGGCCCCTCAGCCGCCCTCCATCCTTCTCTCCTGTGATTTCCTCCCTCTATCCTTCCTCCTCCTGTCCCAGCGGGTCAAAGAGACAGCCAATGAGCTGTCTCCTCAACTTTATTGCCTTTTTCCTCTGTCCAAAGGCAACTTCCTCCATTCTTCCTCTTTCTTACATCAACAGCCAATTCTCTGCAACTTTAGATAATAAAGACGTCTTAATTTATTGTTCCCAAGTTTCTCCACTTTAAATTTGGCTTTAGATTAAAATCTTTATGATATATTAAATGTTCTTACTCATTACACTGCATTATCCAGTCTAAGAGGGATTTATTTGGCTCACACGGGCAATATCTATGAAATTGTTCATCGTTTCCAAAATCAGATCTCGCAAAGCGAAGTAAAAGCCTTTTCATTTAAGAAAAGGAAAAGCTGTTCATTCATCAAACATTCATCAGAACTGAAGAAGCCTTCTGGATACGTCTTCAAGAGAAGAAACCCAGTCCAGTTGACAGAGAAAACTACTTTGGATACAATGACCTGGATGACTGAGAATTTACACAGACAACATTCATCAGTCTTGCTGTATAGGAATGTAAGCATCTGATCCTTTTGCAGACAATCAAATGAGAAATATGCTCTTTTTACTTTCCTCCTTCCTCCTCTAGGCTTATAAGTTATTTTCTGACTGTGCGTTCACTCTTGCTTTGCTTAGCCAAACAATCTTACAGGGAGAGTGTCTACAGTAGCTGTCCTCTCAGTCCCAGGTCAACATCCAGCATGCAGTTAAAGATGGCTGTAATATTCATACTTCAAATTGTCTAATGTCAATAGTAGCCTCCATCAATAATCCAAATTGTACACATAAATGTTAAGGGATTAATTGTGATCATTAAAGAAAATATAGATATATATATTTATAAACATAGATACAGAACAGACAGACTTCCATAACAGAGAAAGCTGGTATTATATCAAAATTACTGACAGTGACGGTTGCTAACAACTTTGGATAACATTAGAGGCGCATTTATTCCTCCAGCGGGAGGAATCCAATGCACTCTTTCTCCGTGCAAATTGTTTGCTCCACACCGTGGTGCAGAAAACGATTGCTAGTGGAGTGTGAAGACAACAGTCTGGATTGCAAACAGTGGACACAATGCTAATCTATCTGGGTGCTCCACAAGAGGCAGCGCAATCGTTGGCCTTGGAATGGAAAATAAGGGTCATGCAGCAGAGAGCAGAACGAAGGTTTGCTCAGTTTGTGCACAGAATTTACAAGCGATTCACAGCATTTAAAAAAAAAAAGAAAGGAAACACAAACATGATATGTTCCTGGTCTGGTAGTCAAACTCATCTTCAACAATCAACAACAAATAGCCTTAAGTTGTGGGGCGATGTCGCGATAACAGGACTAACAATATGAAGAACTTTGGACATGCGCATGTATGTTTGTACGTGGGTGCTAGGAGGTTTATTTTGAATAGCAGAAACTTCTAAAAGAATTTTAATACCTTTCACTCAAACTCCTCATTTCACAGGGTCTGTCACAACAGCTTAGAACACAAGTGAGATCCAATCAATATGAAAAAACACAAGGGCACATGTGGCAGGATCATGGCTCTGTAAACCATCGCTAAACAACAAAGACGTGGTTAATAATTCAGCAATCATAACGCTCTAAGGTTTCTAATATTTATGTGACATGATAGCCAAGACAGGAACTCTGGATCTCACTGGGAGCACTGTTATTCACACTGTGAGCAACTACAGCATTTTGGAATTCATAGCTTTGGTTTTTAGGCCAAGCAAAGACACATTTAGACCAACTGTGAGCTTCAGTGACTTCAAAAATTCAAAGGCTCGTGTTCTCCAAAGCTCAAGCAATGGTAGGCTAATATTTGGTGACAGTCTATCAAGCTATCAAAGCTAGAATAATAAATGAATCTGCTGATCTGATCAGGGAGATGTCAGGTTATGTCTGCTTACTCAACCCTGAATTGTACATTGTAATCTACAATTAAATGTTAGAATAAGTGTATAACAAAAAAAAATGGACAATGGCACAGCTGGACAAATGCAACCTGGATCAATATGAACTGAAGAACTGAAGAAGCCTTCTGGATAGAAGGCGAAACGTCTTCAAGAGAAGACTAACTTGTTCCTCGTGTTTTCTTTTTATGTCTTTTGTCCACTTGTTCTGTGCATTTTATCTTCTATTCTTTTATTTTTCGTTTTTAGGTTTTGGAGTTTTGATTTTTAGGCTTTAGGCTAATGCTAAAATCATACAGGATCGTGGTGCTAATAAAGCCTCCGTTATTCTTAATTCCATCACCAATGCCTTGTTTATTTTCTACCTTAAAGAGAATAGTAATATATAAAATACAGTGACAAAGGAAGCTAGTAAGCAGCAAACATGCAATACTGTAAATAAGTAGGCAATATATAACAGAATAGATAAAAATCCTTACAGTCATCAGTTTCCCTCAGCACAGGGTGGATGAGACATCTTGGGGATCCATGATGAAGGTTCAATCTGAAAAATGGAAATTAACCTCATTGCTAGATTAACTGAAGCTGGGTCTGTTTGTTTATATTTGGGAAATATGGTTATGGATTTGTAGTATATTTAAAGTCTCAAGTGAACACACTCCCAGGCCAACCCAGTAGATCTGTTGTCAAAGCCATTTTATATATTTATAGGTGCAGGCAGTTATCAGGTAATATAGACAACGTCATAATCTGGGTTGTCAGTATGATATAAACTCCACAAACTTCACCACAATCACTATCTTTTCCTCCATCCACCTCCGCTGGAGAGTTGTGGCATCATTAGGAATCAGCTAATCACCTTCTTCTTCCATCAGCAGCCGGGGCTTCTGGTGTGTTGTTAAACACCTCCAGGACACCAAAGCCTCGCCCCAGGGCATGCTGGGAGCCATCTGGCTGGAGTGACAGGGATACAAGTTCCACAACTAGGACAGTGCTGGGCAACCGCAGCGACGTATGGAAGTACAGCACCTGTGGAAGCACATAACATGTACAATATTAGAGACATCAGCATTCATGAGGAAAAATCATTATGGGTTAATAACGCAGGTTGGATTTGAGTTAACTCCACAGCCTCCTGCTCAGTAGGTTAACATCAGGAAGTCATGGAAAATATTTCAATTCTCTGGTGCTACAAAGTCCTCTTCATGTATAATATAGCATCACTTTTGAAGCTGAGGTTGAACTTCTTCATTTAGTTGCATACAGTGGTTAATAAAAAACAATCCAGACATAAAATTGACTTATACTTGATCCCGACATATACTTGATACATTTGTAACCGGAGACAGCAACAATTTCTTTTGTCAGGAAGTGGAAATAATTTAATAGTTATTCTGTCAGTGGTACCGGGTGGCCTTCACTGGGTATCCTCACATACAAAACACATGAAAAATATATAATAAATGAATGAATGATGGACAAAAACAACATACATGAAATAGCATGGGAACATGACATGCACATTTTATACTGGTCCTCAAGGAGGGTGTGATCTCATTATTCGGCACAGGTTTAGAGGTGCGTTGAAGCCTTCAGGGACCCTGTTTGAAGTCGACGATAGGTATATGCAAATGTTTACAGGCCCTGACGTGCTATTAACAGCCAAAATAATAACCAACCTACAGCAGAGCTGCGCACATCTGCATGCATTCATTCATTCCACCTGGTCTCCCAGCACAATAAATCTTGTTGTTTCTCTAAACTACAATGACAACCGTGACAGCAGCACCAACACGAGTACATGTGCTATACCTGGAAAAGCACAGTCACTTTCTGCAGGTGATCAGGGTTTATTAGCCACCAGATTTAAAACCGTACAGCCATCCCAATTTGAGCTCCGTCAGCCTTTTATCCCCATGTGCAAATCAACTCCCTTTCCCAACAGGACAGCCTGGATTTAAACCCAAGTTATTATACGAAGGACTCTTCTGAATTTGTTTTGATTTTGCACATTTTTGTCCAAATTCATTGTCAATGGGATAACATTATTAAACACTGGAAAGCCTTTGCATTTATCAAAATGTACAATTAATTAAACAAAGCTTTCCCGTTCAGCAAGAAGGTGGAAGCACTTTTATCTATCTAACAACATGCTGCATGTCATGACTCTCACTCCATTTGAGATCAAAAATAGCAAATTCAATGATAAATGTCATCTGATGAATTGAAGAGAACTTTTGATCACATTAAACTTAATTAATCACTTATTAAACTTGCTGTACTTTGTCCATTTTTGCTTTATGTCAATGGTGTTTGCTGAGCTGGAAATACTTCAGAAGTGGAAGAACACTTACTGAGCAGAGTACATAGAAATAGCCCCTATCCCATAATGCGTGCTTGTCATTTGCTATTAGTGGAATGAAAAGCTTATATTAGGTTTATTTATTGTCCTCCAACCAAAGGTCCAACATCAAAAATGCCTCCTCAGCACATTTCTATCTCCCATCTTTCTCACCCATTTCTCTCCCTCTGATAATGTTGAAAGTTCATTGAGGTCACACAGGCTTTCCACCTTAAAGGTGATTTTTCTATCTGGCTCGCCAAACTCTGACACTAAGTTCTTCGCTATATGATCACAGAACTTTATCAGATGTGCAATAATGGAAGAGACAGTGACCAAAGGCACAATTGCCTTCAAACTCCAACTGTTACTGCTGCTGTCCAGTTCTTTCTATTAGTCCGTACATGAAACCAGCAGTTTCAAATCCCACAGCTTTGCTAGAATTTACTGACCCGAATAAGGGAAAATATTCCACTGCTACAATATATTGATCTTTCAGTAAAAGGCTTGTTAAGCTATTTACACATCTCCTTTTTATATTTTCTTTTTACTGCAGGCTGAAAATGGAGGCAAAGGGACCATGAAATCCAGTGAATTAGTTTAGAAAAATGTGTGCTGCACCAATGTAGCCAGCAATCGGGATTTTAATTGAAATGCACAGACTGTCAGCTGGTTTTAGCTCCGCACAGTTCTTGTGGCCCTCTTTCTTCTCCAGCAACCAAGTCAAATCAAGTAAACGGTGGTGGGTGACGGACTGAGGTGAGACCGCAAATTTGTAGTGCCGCTCTCAGTAATTGTCATCTGCATGCTGCAAAAACAAGATATGGGCTCATTTATATCCTTTGGCTTGCAGTTTGCTGTGACCTTAAACCTCAAAAATGTGAATGCCTGAATGGTCAGCATTTTATTTTTGGAATGTCCATTAATAGCAAAGTCACGTCTCTATATCTACACATGCCACCACTGTGAGACACCAGAACAGCAACTTAACATGATGTTGTAAGGACATAAATGACATTAATTACTGCAACATGTCTGTCTAATACAGATCTATATTTAAAAACAACTATTATTTTAACATCTGCAGTGTATGCTAGACCAACTGCTGTATGTTGTAGGTACTGATTTAATTAAACAATGATGGAATTTTATGAAAACTTTGCAAGGCATGTCCCCAGATGTCACTTGAATTTAATTTAGTGCTAAATTAGATGTGTTAAAGAAATAAATACCAGTGGAGCGAGTTAAAGGCTTTTTAGAAGGCTAAATCACTCTGAAGGCTTTCCAAAATCCCTTGAACCCAGTGGGAGCGCTGAGAAATGTCACTTGAGAAAACAGCCTGGACTTGAAGTTGAGCAGACTCCAGAGCCAGCAAAAGTGCAGACCTAACAAGAGGCTGCACTCTGCAGTAACTGTCAACAGGGCAATAATTGATTCTCATTTGGGGTAAATATTCACCCCTGCCACAAGCACAGACGGCCAAAAAGCAATGGAGTGATGTTATCATCAACCTCAGAGGGATGCAGATTTGGGAAGCTGTCACCAGCGGCAACCGGCACGTCACCTACTGGTTGAAGAACACTTACTGAGTGAGAGAATAGATTGCATCATTATCAAATGACTCATAATGCGCATCAGCCATTCTCTACTAGGATGCATTTTAAATCCATGAAAGTCCTTGACACAAATGTAAGTGCACAACAAAGTAGGAAGCTGTTAGCATGCATCATTGACCAAAAAAAGTCATTCGACTTGAACAATATCAAACGCTTCAGATGAAAGTCACTGAAAGGCTCCATTTCTGGGCACCTGGACGAGCACTGAAGGGACAAATCACGGGTGGTGCACAAAACAAACGGGATGCAAACGGTCGTCGGTTTTGCATGGTGGGGTTCAGAGCAACTGGAGTGTAATTGGCAGAGCGCTGTTATCTGACCCCTGGAGGCATCCCAAAAGCAAACTGAACAGGGCATTTCCATTTAGCCACACAATTTCCACAAAACTGAATTGCTGCTGGCTGCAGTTTCAAGTGTCTGCAAGCCTATAATCAGCATTCTGATGTTTTGAGTGTACCTGGGAGTGACTGAATGGATTTTTAAAAAAGACCACGGTGCCTTACTGCGTGCTACAATTATTATTATGCATGTATGACTGAGAGCTGCTCCTGTAGAACTACATTTGTTGCATACTAGAAGCTATTGCTCTGGGGCTTTATTAAAGGCAAACTTCATATTCATAATGCAACACAAGCTCTCAGGGAAATTCTTGGCAGTCACACTCTGATACTAGTTTTGGCCACAGAACCAACACACTGGAGTGGAGAGGAGGGAGAGAGATACAGTCATTTCCCAGGCACAGAGCTGGTGGGGATCAGCAGAGTGAATCTTCTCGGCGTGAAATTCCATGACTATCACCGGCACAGGAAGAGATGACGGGCGAAAGGTGCGGATGACACACAGGACATTGGCAGTGATGGAGGCTACAGGCGTCCTCGTGGTCAATAATGTCACAGGATGGCAGATTGAACCCGGGCATGCATACGTGCATATGTCAGGCTGAGTGGCACAGACACAATTTGGAACCGGCAGAAATTGCTCCGTGACTAAAATATACCCAGAACAGATACGATCCACACCGGAACCAGGCCAAGAACGAGCAAGATGAAAATGGTTACAAAACATAGAGGAAATGATAGAACAGGAGCCAATTAATGACACAATAAGCAGCACGTCCCAACAGCTGATGTAACATCAGAGAAAGAAAACTTCATAGTTAACAGCTTTACAAAAATCGACTTGCATTATAGGATATGGCTGTAAACTTGAATCTTTAGTGTTAAATCTCTGTGTAATAAAGTGCTGTAATAAATACAGGATCTGAAATGTGCACAGAAGCAAAGGTGCACCAATCCCGACAGGCGTGGTGTACCTTGAGGTTCACCACGTGGTTAAAGTGGTGTGAAGAAATGTAGTCTGTGATATAAAATACAAAAATAAATAGCTTAGAACAAGGTGGAAGACTATTTTACCAAATCTGTAAATATTAACTCAAGAACAAGCACAATTACTGTTTGCTTTTTATTAGTTGAATGTTTCAATATTTATTTTCCATTCATTTTGTAAATTAAATGAAGCTTATAGACATCACTTGTTCAATATTCTGATGTTAATATTTAGAAGATCAATAAAAGAAGCAGCTATAACGTATAACTGTTTTACTACTTGTTTAATGTTTAGGGACCAATGTTACATCTTCTAAACTGGATTAAACTGGAACATTTTTTAATTGGTAAGGGAACGCTTATGAATATCAGCTTGGTTCGAGCTGTAATCTATATCATCCTCGTATCCCAGCCGATGTAGCAAGGATTTTATAGGTTGATATGGGTGATTTACTCAACACACTGGCCTTGTACACAAGCACATGAGGGGGAATTATGGTTATGGACTGTGGTCTGTCTGATGATATGAGTTGATAGAGCCCCATTTAACTTAAGTACTGGTCCTATTTTCTAGCTGAGTGATCCCTTCATGGACTTTAGACCAAAATGAGGTAATCGGCAGCAATTTCATAGGATGCTGAGGAGAAATATGGACAACTTTTTATTCATACAACGGTCTATAATTCAAAATTAATCATGTTTAATTGGGAAATAAGTAGTGATAGATATTCATACAACATGAAACTAACAAGAAGTGGGAAAATGACTCTGGTCCTGCCAGAGGAAGGAATCTTGATTTGTGACATGTTCTGGACAAGAGACTATGAATATTAGCCCAGACTGACGGGCAACAGATGAGAAATGAACAAAAAAGAACACTGGGAGAAGAGTGGGAGTGAATTATTATGACATTTTCCATACAGCACATTTGCATTAGTGACAGTCAAAACCGACTATCAGCATCAACACCTACTCCAATTAAAATGATCTACTGCTCCTCACAAAGGCCTGTTCCTTTCACAAGCTACTCCCTACACACAGTTTTGCACAGCCACATGGAGGATTCACTGCATTAACAGACATCTAAAGCCAGTTAAGTGGCAACTGGAAGTGGGTATCATAATAAGAAAGGCGCACAATGGCAGATTTTATTCTCTTTACACATGTAAGATCCTCACGCCCTGGGCAAATGTGGGGAATGTTCAAGCAGGCATTACATACTGTGATGTAGAGGTAATTTATGTGCAATTCTTAACTGAAGGCACACTGACATATGATTCATTAATTTGATGTCCTTGGAGTGTAAAATGTTGAAATATTTACAGGGTCCGTCGGAACGAGCCACCAGATAATGAAGGTCAGAGTGGAGAATCTAGTCGGTGTTGTTCCAACATACTGCTTACTCGATTCCACATCCACTAATTGGAGAAACATAGCTTTTAAAAAAGCAACTTTCCACTTGCCAATTCCACTTCCATCCGTAATGCAGCTCACACATCACAGGATCTCTGCATTCACTAACTGAAGTCTTGGTTTGTGAGGTAGGTTTTGGTCTCCTGGTATTTTATAAATTCAAAATGCCTCCCAGACAAACTGCTTGTGCCCTCCGTGAATGCCGAGCAGGAGCGGAGTGCTCGAGATACTTACTGATGAAAGGTTGTGAGGAGCGACGCCAGACCTCCTGATATGACAACAAACTTGGGGTTGACACGGAACGCCATAGTGCAACATGGAATCCCTCGCTACTCTGAGGCAAATGGCAGAGTCACTTCAGGGTTAACTCTGGGTTTTCCGTCTTACAATGCTGATTCACTTCTTACATCACCATGGTAACGCATGCTCCACAGCCAACCTCCCAAAGAGGGTTTTGTGTGAGGGAAGGTAGGTATATAGATTTGTGTTTGTCCGATTATTACTGTTTTCAGCCTGTTGGTTTGATCCCAGCAGAGTTGCACTGATTGCAACTGCCTATTTGTCAAAACGCCCGCCTCTGCCTGCGAACACGCTCATGGACACCCTGGGTGGAATTAATGAGTTCAATGTTGGGTTCAACGAAGCAAGACAAGAAAAAAATATCAGACCCCTGTTTAAAGACTCACACGGACACGTTCAATGTTCCTGTTCTCTATTTGGTTTCCCTGCACCCAAATGAATAACTCCTTAGCAGGGTGAAGCAGAGTCAAATAAGGATAAAAACATTGGGCCCCACACAGAGCAGACATAAGTCACCCGCAGACTTCACACCTACTCTTGGCATCCACGTCGATAGTGGCACAACTAAAACTCCCTCCCTTCATTCCCTTCACACACACACACACACTCGCTGACAGTGTGGCTGTGTGTTCGCGGGTGTGCCAATCCAGTGTGTAAAGCTCTTAAGCAGCAGCTGCTCCACTGGTTGTTTGGTCCCTTTGGATCTGAAATATTGATCAGTTCTCAGGCAAGGCAGCAGAGTCTGACTCCTCCACCAGCCCCATGTATAATTGAAGTGTATATTTCTTAGAGCTGCATGCCTGTTGGGAGATGAAATTAAGCCCCAAGGTAAGCTAAAGGCCTGTCTTTGGTGCCATGGCTGCTCCTTTGCCCATCAATCATGGGGGTTTTCACACCCAGGTGTTACATATACATATACTTCAGGAAGTGCCCGAGATTGGGACTGGAAGACGGAGCTTAACAAGACTCATAAAGGTTCCTTTTAGTGACTGTCATTTATCTGAGCACTTATCAGTTCTGAGGAGGGGATACAAGACTCCCCTGGGGGCTTTTAAAAGCCTGGTTTCACAGGAGCAATAATGAGGAGAAGCATTAATAGGTCTAATGGTTAAGACTTGTGTTACGTTGTTAATAGAGTTCATAAAATAGCCAAATAGTAATAATAATCGTAATGATGCCCGGCCTGAGTAAAGTTTAAATTTACATCTGCTGAAGTGGTGCTACTGTTTACATTGTAGGCTGCCAGAAAGATAGAAAAAGACAGTAAATACATATCATACGTGCCACATAATGAAGTTCTAGATTTTGTGAGTTCTTTTTTTTACTGGTATAAATGCCATGAATACATTGCTGGGCACTGTGGGATAAGACACTGACCTCTTATGTCTTGTAAGTTATTACATATGAGGATTTATGGCCTGTCATCACCACAGAAGGCCATTCACATGTTTAAAACAAGCCAAACCAGCAGTTTTGCCACAAGCTGAAGACTCCATCGGCTATGGGCTGCACCCTTAATCCAGCATGACAGCAAAAATAGCGGAACAGATCATGCCGAATGAGAGGGAGAGACATTTTTAATTTCTCCACGTTGAGGCCTCAACGTTTCAACCGAAACCGAAAGTGTAAAAACATTTGATAATTACTTCCCACAAAGTGGGGATGGTTGTCAGGGTAGGAAACTCTAACACAGAACCAAATCTTAGACCAGATTTCAGGAAACGGAAGAGGAGGCTCCCATGGCGGAAAGTATGCAAACACAACTACATAGTAACACCTTTACTGTAGTTGTAGTAGTTTCCTAAGAACTAGTATTTAGAAACATTTCTCCAAACTAAACACTAAACATAACACGCACAAAAGAGCCTTCCTTTTTATTTCCTTTCCAGTAGCATTCACAGCCTATTATGCCTACATAATATATATCTGTCACCATATTTACAGGAAAATATGGAAAATGGAGATTCTTTCTATATGTGCCAGATGAATGGCCACGCTTGAACGGATGCCAATCATGCATTCAATCACATGCTTTTGCTGCAGGATAGTATAATACAGGAAAATACAGACGTGAGAAAACAGAAAGGTTTCCTCTTGGCAAGGTAAGAAAATGTGAACGATTTAAGCATCAACTGCAGCTTCATTTGCAACACAAACAGCTTAAACTTAGCAACCTCTTCAGTGCGCTGAAAAGAAACAGCTCAAGCTTCACAGGATGTCTGCGAGTTCTGTCATATATTCGTCCAAGCCTCAACCATACAGGATTTTCAACTCTGAAGCTATTTGGCTTTTCTTTTCTTTTTTTTTACAGTTGCAAAACAGAGGTGGAGGAACAGTGTGAAACGCGTAGAAATGTTTTCGCTACAGTGAGCCGCTGTCTCCTTCCTTTTCAAAAATGCATGGGTTTAAGTGTGCACGGTGCCCGCAGTTTATCTTGTGGAGTGCTGCCTACATCAGGCCAGCTGCAGACCCAGAAACCAGAGGTTGCAAGGACATGAACAAAACTTGGCCTTTTCTGCAAAGCGCAGCTGTCGGCCTGATAACGTTGCACACATGAGAAGAAACCTCTGGCTCTTGTGAAGGCAGGGAGTTCAAATGGAGCGATCACAGACTCACTGACAACGCAGAAGGATGCTTTTTTGGGGGGTCCGTCCCAGCCTGTTTACACTCTGTCTGTAGCTCAACATTGCCCTCTACTGCTCAAAGAGGGCACCATGGCCAGAAGGTTTGCTGTGTCTCAGCACAGTGTCAGTGTGCGAAGAACATGGAGAAGATACCACTGGACAGGCCAGGGCACCAGGAGCGGTGAAGCTGGCCGTAGGAGGACAACAACCCAGCAGCAGGGCCTGCTATCTGCTTTCTTGTGCAAGGAGGAAAAGGAGAAATCTGTCTTCAGCAGGCCACAGTGTACATGTTTCTGTTTCTCTGCCCAATGGATGAAGCCATCCTTTAATAAAAGAACCAACCAACACTGACCCAGTCTGTCCCGAAACATCTGCTCTATACATTGAAAATAAAGTTCAATTGGTATCACAGAAAGAGCTTGAGACATCGACACTATCCAACTTATCTAAGCCTCCAACCGATTGAGACAGAAATTCAGAGACGGAAGAAGAAAAGCAATTTAGTCCAGGCCCTCCTTCCTTTAGTAACTTATTGCATCTTTGCTTTTCACTTTATATCAGAACCTATCCATCACAGCAGACTGGGACAAGATGAGGGCTTTGTAATTTTCACAATGCTCCCCTTCCTCCATGTTATTTGGGCATCAAATAACAATAACGCCCCTAATAAACACCAGGATGAATGCCGGTGCATCAGAATAAATCCAATAAAAAAAATACCCATGCAGCTTTCACAACATGACACAGGAAGGGCCAGGCCTACTTTATCATCCTGATAGAGTATGATATGGTTTATATCATTACCCTAGATGGATAATGCCATTAGAGTGTTTATTGGAGGAGCATTTGGGCTATTGTACAGGTTATGACTCTCATGGCACATTAATATAAAGCCAAGGAGAGTCAGTTCAATAAAAAAAGACAGAGTGGTTACAAATCTAGAAACCGGGATGTGACTGTGTCATCGGCACCTACGCAGAAAATACTGCCATTGACAGCTCACAGTAGTTTTGCATTTAAAATCTTGCAGAACAGCTCAGAGTCTAAGCACGTCTGTCATCTTAAAAGGCATAAGTCACAGTGGAGCCGAGCAGCCCTACCACACAATCATAACACCGCGGGTGAGCGGCCGCCAGCCAGGACCAGCCGATATTATCTGATGTTTGACTGAAAAAGGAACACAAACATCCAGCTGCTTCACAGATATCTGCTGAGAAACAACACACCTGCTGGGGAGATCTTCCACATTTAATAAATGTGGGAGTTAAACAGACGCATCCAGACGATGGAGTGTTGCGCCATTCAGACAAAGAATTGCCTCTGAGTGAGAGTCCGGGGCAAAGAGGGGAAAAGACTTTTCATTTGCTGGGTTGTGCTTCTGTATCCCACCCAGAATTCTGGCATTTCATTAATGTGGAAGGGAGAAAGGTGATTATAAATTTAAGATCCTATTTAAAAGGATCTCTCTGTGGCACAGTATATCTGACACTGGGCTTCAAATGTCTCTGAAGTCAGCCACCACACTGACAATTGATTAGTTCATCAATACAACAACCGGGAGACCGACTCAATCAACAATCACACTATCTGAGGCTGAAATCATCTTTGGACGCCTCGGAAGCCGCACGCTCCATCTCGGCGCGAGATGGTGGCGTTGACCTCAGGAGAGTTTACTTTAACATTCCACTTTGTTTGTCAGGGTGAGTATTTTGCTCTGGGGCGACTCAAGCGGAAGGAAATCTCATTTCCTCACATTGGATGAAAAAAGATCCAAATTGCAGCCTGGTGTACAAAGGATTGTGGGAATGCTATTAATTCTACCGTTACCTAATACCGTAGCACAGGATCCGCGGCGCAGGAGCTGCCTGTCTGTAGGGCAGCAAACAAAAGAAGTCCTTTCAAGTTAAATGGACACCACGCCAACAATCTGGCGTGTGTGGTATAATCCTGCGTCATGTATATTGTTTTTGGCTCTTCTCCCAAGCGAACGTCGTCTCGGTGGGATTTTCAGCACCTAATTGGAAATTTCATCATCAAAGCACATCAAACAGCTGATCAGGCTCACATTCCTTCCCCTTTAGCCAGTGATAGGGGTGAAAAGAACAGTTGTTAAAAGTAAAGACACTTAAAACAGCAGGATAGTAAACTTCTGTTAAACTTACAGCACAGTTCAGGTCAGAACAAAGCACATAACAACTATTTGGCTGCATAAATTTAGTGCTCAGATTTGTAATATCCGAGTCAAACAGAGGCTAGTAAATTTAAGTTCTACTTCAAACATGGATACAATTGAGTGAGTTTGCTTCGTGCTATCAATCCTCAATGCATATAAAGTGTTTATTATATAAAATAGCCATATGCAACTATGTATGTACAGTACACAGCACTACCTGGTTTCAGACAAACGCTCATTTAAGACCTTTGTTTGGTAAAGTTAATACCTTAATAATGTGACGACAATGTCCGGCCTGCTTCTCCACACAATTTAGATAGATGGATCCATTTAAGGCAAATTAAAAGTTGCAAATCGAACCGTGTTTCCGTGCCTGTAAAGTAGCAGCTGCTAACGAGCTGGCACTAATTCTGCTGAAACTACCATTCGCCAAATTTAAACCCACCCAAGACAGAGTTGGGGAGAACGTCCAAGCATCCGCTGGTGCACACTGTGTGTGTGTGTGTATGTGTGTGTGTAAGCAAGGAGCCAATGGGCTGAAACTGGGAACGCGTTATAGGAGGCGGGACCGCCACGACGAAAGTCGTTAGATGTTAAACTTGCGACGGTCGACGTGAAAATCGATCACAGCTGTTTGGCGAGGGTGTGAAAGAGGAAATGGGCGTATAAAAAGACAAAACTGGTTAATCTTTCAACGTGATACTGTCAGCATTTCCCACAATCAGCTTACCAGAAAGGTTGCTCCAAAGAGAGAGATCATATTAAACTTAAAGACAAATGATGCACTGTGCTCCTCCTCCTATGCATTGAGACCTGGCTGAACAGGCCTCATTTCTTAAAAATGGACTGGATCGACATAGTATCAATAGAATATAATACATTTAGAAGCTACAGCTGTTGAGCAACAATGAAATTATATCTTGTGAATGCAAGTGTTAGCTCGGGGAAAGGCTACTTGTTCTAACCCATGAGGCACAGCATCTGCACCCTGAGGACCCTGGGAAGGACACTGCTTCTGAATTCTGCTGCGCTCACACATTTCATGTCATTTATATCGTCTTTATCTTAACAGAACAAGCGAGAATTTCCACCGACGTACCTCATTGAACGAGATCCTACTGTTTTTTATCTTCTCGGGTCGACTCTTCCATGTTTTGCCAAAAAACTGTTGGTGGTTTCTGTCGAACAGCGTCACTCGCAGCTGGTGGTGCACGTCTTGCTCTCCCTCCAGAGGGTCCTGAGGGTGAGAAAAAGGCGGCACCTACATTAGCCTCAATTTACAAAGGTTATGAGACAGTAATTCATTCCATGGAAATGGTCGACTGTAATAAAGAGATTTTGAGTAATTCAGCAATATAGTAAACAGAGTGGACTCTCATCTTCAACCTTACTTTTTCAAATGCCTCCTTTGATCCTTCACCATAATCTTTTATAACTTGGAATTCCACAGTTAAGATTAATCTAAGCTCAGATGTTTAAACTTAAGATCAATGCATTCGTATCATGATATCCCTAGATCCTTACAGTTTTCTTGGCAAATATGCAACAATGAACCAATTTGTTGGGAGATTTCTTTTTGAAGGGCATCAAAGGGGTTATGGTAACACTCCTGCAAAAAATAAAACACCACCTGCAGCAGCTGGGGGGGTTCCAACCCAAGACTGGATGGAGTGATGATACAACAGGTCATTCTACTCTAAAACACTCTTAGTGACAACCTTGTTTTCAGAAGAGGGAGTCTGGGGCTTCATCTTAGGCCCAAGACATCCTGTTGCGCCGACGACAGTTCAGTACGTCTAAAGTTACTAGCTATGGTGTCATATTTCCTCCATTAAAACCCTGAGCTCTAAACTGGGAGCAGTCACCTGCGGGAGGTGCGGTGCAGTGACGCGGTGGAGGCAGAGCTGGAAGGCGCTGGACTGGGTGAGATGGTTGTCTACGGCCAGGCGGACTGTCTGACTGTGCGGAGGAACCCAGCGGTTTCCCTCAAACACTTCTCTCCAGTTGTCCGGTATATCTTCTGATTTAACCATGGTTTTCTATTAAGTGAGAAAAGTAAATGTTAAATCATCGAACGCGTCGCGTTATGAACGTTTTCTGTCAAGTCGGTGTTTTCAAATGCGCTGCCGCCATATTGAAATCGGATTCTACCACTGAGCACACAGAGGTTTGACTATTAGTTCATGTAACATTTGGGGATTATGCAAGTTATATGGATTTATTTATAAGAAACATTGGTAATTTTTAACTAATTATACTTTGGACTAGAGGTATGCAGACATGTAAATCAAAACAAAAATGCCAATTTCACGCGTCCGTAGTGTAACATCTACCTGTCACTTGGTATTTCCCAGGGCGCAGCATCAGTTGCTATGGTAATCCTCAGACGGTTAAAGTATATTCCGCTGTCATAACTGATGTAGCGTTTTAACGTAGAGCCTTATCAGGATATCTCATATCAAAGCAAGCACGATTGTCCAATAATAAAGCTAAAAGTGCCATTGAAATCTACCCAGTTTGTTTTACATGAACATTTCATCTTTCAAATGTTTAATGTATGTTTAAAAGGATTTGCCAGAACGAATGATGATTCTAAGCATCTCATCTATATCTCAAATTAAGCATGTATACCGATATATCAGTTCCCCTTTCTTTATGGCTACATGTCCCAACCCAATCCAGAACCAGCTGTGTAGTCCTGAAAATTGGCCATGATTCCCTCTGTTCTTTTTTCTCCTATTCTTTTTAATCTCTGTCACCTTAATCTTATTGAGGTGCCGCCATCTGTGCCAGCATAGTTGGGCTACTTAGCTTTTGATATTTAATCTCTTTTTGTGAGTTTTTGATTTGTTCCAACACTGTTATTGGGATTTCACCCTGGCCAGTTTTGAATTTACTTAATTTTTATTCAAGTTCAAAGTACTTTTCAATTGTGAATGCTTCTTACCGAAATATCCAAACTGTCTATCCTAGGGCGAGTCTTGGTGAAAGGATTCCTGTTTGAGTCAGAAGATCATGACCTATGATCCGATTAGAGAATCAAGACACTTGGAGAGAGTTCTGAATTGTCTTCCTTTTATGAAGGTTGTTGAACGAAATTTACTGGAGCCTTTATAGCAGAGGTGTCAAACTCAAATACCCAGTGGGCCAAAATTCAAAACTGGGACAAAGTCACGGGCCAACATTGATATTTATTTATTTATTAAAAATCTTCCTCCAGCTATAACCTTTTGATATGGACCCAAACTAGTTTTGCTCAACAACTGAACATGGAACAAGCAAAGCTTAACACAATACGATATATAATTTATTACTGCACACATACAAAGTTGAAATTCAAATAAAAAAAAACATATAACTGACATTCATTTCTTCTCTTTTAAATTTCAACAATAATCTTTTGCCATTGTAAGTTAATGTAATTTAAATGTAATGCCTTTTCATCTCTACTTTCTGGCGCCTTTGAGTCATTTCTAGGTGTGTGCGCGCTTGTCTTGGTGTTGTGTTTTATAGTGTCATCTGTTGTTGCTCTCCTTGTAATGCACATTGGCTCCACATAAAAGGAAGACAGGTCCTTCTTTTACATATCTAAACACATATTCTGCCTCCTACCTGTTCAGAAAGGTCCTATTTTCTGCCTTTCCTTTAATCATTTTTCAGAGGGGTAGTGCCAGAATTAGCATGAGCATATAAGGTAACTATGATTACTTCCTCTTTCTTGGTGGTTGGCAAGCCACATATTGGTGCATTACCACCACCAACTGATGCGGAGTGTGGAATTTCACACCAAAACACCAGCAGAGCATTCTGGTATTTGTAGTATTAGCACATGCACTTTAAGTCAATTGTTATGGCTTCAACGGCCAATATAATTACATTGCGGGCCAAATTTGGACCATGAGCCAGAGTTTGACACTTATGCTTTATAGCGTATAGTAGCGCGATTGAAATAAAAGGTTACATAACATGGAAGCATCAACAGCTTTCCCTGATAATCATATTTGATGTTTGATAGAATTTCTGCGTGCATTCTGACCTATTCTGGTGGTGTGTTTAACTGCAGTTCCCTTTGTACCAGTAGGTGGAGCCATTGAACCTTAACCTGTGGGGCTTTTATGTCCCTGTCCCAGAAGTACATGATCTCTATTTCTCGATTGTGCTGCATGCAGTTACGGCTGCTGAATTCAGTGGATGCTCCTGTGCTGCTGGAAAGGCTCTGCGTAACCATATGGTTGCACTCCTTTTTAGACGTGTCATTACCGCAACATAGAGCTGAATTCGGTGCCAACGCCATTACCCTGCACGAGTATGCATTCAACCATGGCAGTGATTAAGGACACAGGCAAGGTTGGCTGGTGCATGTTGTATAAAATACATAATGCACACATTCTGTACTCGGGTCTAGATCTATTACCGGTAAATTGGGCGCAGTCACCTGTGGGAGTGCAGTGGTATGGTTGATGCTCATCTCTGTTATACAACATCGTTGGTCTCAGTAGCATTTATCATCTTTCAATTTGATTCCTAATCTTTTTGAATAAGAGGAAGAAGATAAGAGTGTCATGGGGTGTTTTGAAATATCAAACACTTCTCCTTCACTGCTCACACTGTTGTCTATATTATCTTGCAAATAGCTTTAAACCACACAGGGGCAGCAGAAAAGTATGTTTACTCAGAGGCAGCAGCAAGCGTTGTTTTGTATGTATGATTTTGTTTTTGAATACGTAAATTCTACCAAAGTTCCAACAGGAGGCGACAATGAGCCGGTCAAAAAGTGATCTGACAGAAGAAGGAAACAGAAGCGGTCGGTACAAACAAAACAATGTCTGCGCAGTTTGGAGGAAATAAACCTGTGAAAATCAGAAGCTACAACTCGAGCAATAAGTACGGATTGGCGGTTAAAAATGTGGAGGAGCTACTGGATAAAGGCTGCAAATTATTAAAGGTAAGAGGCGTTGCTTTCGTAAGTCTGGTAATCGATCAGGTGTCATTTGTTTCCTGTATACCAATAAACAGAAACTCCAAAAAGAAACAGTCCATCTTCATGAATTACAGCTTTAGCTTTGCCTCTGCTGAACAAGTCGAGGATTTATGGTGTATGAACACGTATTTGGTGTTTAGGCTATCATAAAAAGGACAGTTTTGTCCAGCTGCAGTGTTTACGGTCAGAACACTACAGTTCATTCAGCGGCCAGTAGGTGGCAGTCGCGCAGCACACAGCCTGCACATCTGGTGGTGGAGAGCAGCTGGATTGACGTGGCATTTTTTCCAGAATGTCTTTTCCATACTAAACTCCCGTTTTCGTGGCTCGTTGGTCTAGGGGTATGATTCTCGCTTAGGGTGCGAGAGGTCCCGGGTTCAAATCCCGGACGAGCCCATTTAGCTTTTAATTAAAATGGACGCACAGAGAAAGGATGATAACAACAAAATAGTAAGATCTACTGTGCATGGTTTAAATTTAAGTGAACTCTATTAAGATGCTTTTCAGTATTGTGTCAGGCCTGACGACTCCACACTCAGTGTCATTTTACCACTGTTTCCAATACCCGAGTAACATCTTATCTCAAATTTACCCCTTTTTTAAAACTTTTTTTTCCTTCAAAACACTTTCATGAGCCATCATCAGAGTTTTAATGCCTTCACCTCCATGTTTTTAGAACCCTACCGGTAGTTTATGCTGTTACTTTATTATTGTTGATTGCTTATGTAAAAGGATCATATTATTTGCAGGTGCCGCGCTCTGCTGCTCGTTTATGTTTGTATTCGGATGGGACAGAGGTCACAGAGGAGTTCTTCCAGACGCTTCCAGACAATACCGAACTTGTACTTCTGTCCAGAGAGCAACACTGGAGCGGAGGAGGTGACCCGACTGTTATTGTTTACAACATGTCACAAACGTCGCCAGTGTTTTTGCCTCACCTGCATCTGCTTTGCCATCAGTTTTCGAGGACCTCAGCAGGCTGCTGAGTACCGACGTTCACAGCGATGCCCTCATTGAAGCAGCGAAACAACTCAGGTCCGATGAGCCTACCTCAAAGAGACGTAAAATTCTGAGCGATCTGCTGCAGAATCTGGACGACAGGTCTGAGCTGGAGACGAGAGACGAGGACGAGGACTGGTTCGAAGGTAGGATGCACGATGGCTGCTTTTATGGCTTTAGAATACTCCAAAAATACGACACATTTCATGTTATTTACAATCCAGATGTGATGATTTGTTAAGAAATATTTTATAAATGCACTTTTTGACTCATATGGAGGCCAGAGTGGATCTAACAATCACTGTATAGTCATAGATCTCGTTGTTTCAGTGGATTCTGAAGGGGGAAAAAACAACACAGGCAAAAAAAACTGACCAAAAATGTGGCCACTGACAACTTCTTCAGGGCTCTTACCTCCAAAGCAACACACACGAGGGCTAAACATTGTTTCTCCTCTTTGTGTCCCATCTAAATGAAGCCACTGCTTCCCTCGCGTGCTGATAGTTTCATGAGCTTTCCAGTATTTTGTTCTCAAGCGCAGCATCTTCTCAGGTGTTGCCCCTCGATTCAAGACCAAGTCCGCCTACATGAGGGTCAACTGTGAAAGCAGGATACGAGGATACACCAGGGAGGTAAACTGGCCCATCGGCTTCAGCTCCAAACCGCCACGCCTGTTTTATTAACGCCCGCTTTTCTCTGCGCTCAGCTGCAGGAAGCCTCTAGGAGCATAAAGGAGGCCAAAGTCAAGGCGGAGTTCCTGAAGGCCTCGGAGGCTTTGGTGGAGATGCTGAAGAAAGCAAAGTACAACGGCTGCTACTTTGACCGGACCGATGAAGATCTTTGCCTGTGTACTGAGGAAGGATGGTTTACCTGCCAGGTATGGAAGTACTGCAGGACTGGCCAGGAGGTTTTTTTATGAATCATTCATTCAAAAAGAGAACTTGGCTTTGCACCCGTCTCCGCTCCCCCTTCAGGGCGCGTTCGATCAGGACACGTGCTCGTCTTTCCACTCCATCAATCCCTACAGCAGCCGAGAGGACCGCATCATCTTCAGCACCTGGAATCTGGACCACAGGTAGCAGCGAGAAGCTTCAGGCCCTGTAAACACTCCTTTAAACCTGCCACAGCAGCCAAAATAGCATTTCATTATTGTTTTGCTTTGAGCAGCTGCTCAAGCGGAGATGGGGAACAGATGGTCCTCTTCTGGGGGGCTTAATCAGCTTAAAGTGTTGAGGTCAGACCGTCTTCTTTGCGTCTCATCCAGGATCGAAAAGAGGAGGACCATCATCCCCACTCTGCTGAGTGCTCTGGAGAACCACAGGATCTCAAAGGTGAACCTGGACTACTTCTACAGGCTGCTGTTCACCACGGAGAACCTGAAGCTCGTTCACATCGTGTGCCACAAGAAAGAAGCCCACAACCTGCCGTGCGACAGCTGGAGGGTTTTCAGACCAGCCGCTAACACGAGGAATGTAGGCAAGAAGAAGAAACCCTTGTTGTGACCATTTTCCCTTCTTATTTTCTATTTTGAGCACTTTGCCAGAAACGATATCCAACAAATGTTGAAATCATCAAAGCTGTTTATTCTTTTATGTTGGCAACATGATGGAAGATGCACGAGTTGATACAATAGCTGCTTCAGTTTAGCATAGCACACATTTAGCATAAATAAGGCAATCAAATAGAAAAACACTTGATTGGATAAGAACAGTCTGTTTACACAACAGATTAAGAGAAGTGCCGTTAGTGTTGAAGGCATCAGTGCGGCTCCTTTACTGAGGACCCCTCTGAAGACATTTGTTTTCATCATCACATTTGGAAATCGACCAAAAATCTTTGCATTGATACACATTCAGCCGCCGAACGGCGAAGCACACGGACGCGCGTTGAGAAACATTCGCCGATCTCTTGGCAAAAACAAGGCATTAACGATCAACCACGCGGCGGCCGCGAAGGCTTCCAGCCGTCGCTGCGGATCGTGTGAAGCCAGACGGCGACGTCTCAATAGCTGCCTTCAGCAACGTTTGGCTGCGTTTAATCATTTGTAGCTTAGCGCCAAAGAAGCACAAAGAAAGTCTTCTCCCAGTCCAGCACCATGACACAATCAGCTGGGGTTTGATTCGCCCAGTACCAGCAACGATGGACAGATGGACGGATGACTAGAGCTGGAACCTATCTGACCACCACAAGCGACAATACGAAGCCAAATATTCACACGCGGGACCAAACTTGCATTTCTGTGTTTGGACGGCTCCTGCTGGGGAAAATAAAGCGCCCGATTAACGTTAGAAACCTCTTTTGAAAGTGCTCACAAAGGTCTGTTTGTGCTGGAGGTTCCAGGTAGAAACAGTTCCCTTAACGCGGACGATGATGGATCGCCGCTTATTGCGCAACATCGCTCGCCGATAAAACGCGCGTTGACCTTTTTGGGGCGCCGAGTCGAACGCTGCGTCTGGGACAGTTTTAGTTTCGTTTTCTTTTTTTAACCCAGCTGTTTGTTTTGTTTTTTTAAGTGCTGAAAGGCAAAAACGTGCCGCCGGCGCCTGTTAATTGTCCTTGTCGTCGTCGCTGTCCTCGCGAGCATAGAAATGCCGTCGTCTGCTCTGCCTCTGAGTGTCCCTGGACGTCTTTGGTTCCCTCTGAGGAAAGTCCTGCAGGACAAACCCGCCCAAAAAGACACTTTTTATATCCATCTACGCTGGTAGAACTAATGCGTTGGTCTACGCGATGAAAATAGTGAATTTTTGTTAGACTGAGGCAAATCCCGAGCAGGGGAAAGCGTCGTCTCCTCACCTGCACGATGTCCATGTTCCCGAAGAAATGCTCCACGGGAAGGATCTGATTGCTGTCGTCATCGGGGAAGACCGGGCCCCCGCTGTCCTCGCACTCTGGGCTGGCCAGCTGCTGTCTGTCCAGGCTGCGGTTCACTCCGCAGGCGTCCCAGTCCTCGTTTTCTTTGCCCTCGCGTCCTTCAGCCTCCGGAGACGCGGAGCATCTCCTCCTGCCGGCGGACTGCTGGCATTCGCAGCTGATGCTGGAGCCTCCCCCCTGGCGAGCGCCTGCTTTACGGCTCTCCGAGGACACCTTGGGCCTTTTGGCGGGTCGAATCCCGGTCGCAGAAGCCTGGGGAATGTTGCGAAATTCCAGTCAAAAGTAAATACACGACGGTGGGCTGCAAAACTAACCGTTCTGGGTGTCTTGATCTTGCAGCTCGTCTTCTTTTTCCTGGATTTCAATCGGCCAAGTTGTCCGGGCATCTGTAAAGTTTACACAGCCTGCATTTTAATCTTTTATAGGTAAACCTCCAAAAGAATTGAACAACCGAGAGACGCTCTTCTGACCCATTTGCAGCTAAAAGCAGCTGCCGCGGGGAGGCGAGTCACGTGGGTCTGGAGATCAGCGCGAACATCACAAGAATCTTACGCAAGATTTTAGTTGTTCTTCCAGGCATCGTTTTCGGTTTGGATGCGATTTTATTGCCCTGCATCTTTACGGCTGATCCCACCCGAGCGAGTATGTTTCCTAGAGACGCCGGTGGTTTTAGGTTCGGACCCTTCTGACCGAACTTCGCCCGAAACTGCGTCATTTGGCGATCCGATCGGAATTTAATTTCTTTATCACGGCGTACCCTTTCGTGCAAAATTCTGATTTTAAAGCAGAGCCTTGTCCCCGGTTATTGCAGGCAACTATGCGCAGGCTTCGACACAATAAACGGGGATTTTGGGGTACAGACCAACAAGCCGCCCCGGTTACAGACCTGCGGGCAAACGTGTCGTTTATGGGTCAAACTGAAGGCAAACGGCCCTCAAATGTGTCACAAACATACCCAGATCGACAGAAAGCTCCGATGAAGCTAAGATCCAACTAAAGCGAAAGAGACTATGCGACCGTCCATCCCGACACACGGGCTACAAGCTAATAAAGCTAACCGGACAAGCGTTAGCTCCCCCCGTGACGTTTTTACGAGGACAGCGGGGTTTTAGAAGAGCCGCTGGGTTTTAGCACCGACCTCGGGTATCATCCGCCGTCGTCACGCTTCCCGTGTGCGGCTGGTGTGGATTTAAAGCCTCGGCCGCGCTGCCGGTGGTCTGGTTGTTTAAAAACGCGGAGCTGAGCCGAGTTTGACGACGAGGCGGCGTCGCTTCAGTTCCTGTTTATGAGGTTCACGCAGAGGTCGCGTCGTCTGAACGGTTCCCTCACGTCCACCTGACTTTAGTCCCATCTCCCCACGGCCTTCAACACTTTGTGCCGGGGGAGTCTTTTAAAACAGAGCAATCGCTTTGATTAATGGTTATTCTTTACGTAAAAGTATATCTTTATACAGGTAAAACTCGCATATGTATTTTTTTTTCTGCGGTTGAAGGTAATGGCCACGTTGTGTGCAATGTGGCCATATTTGGAAGCCTATGTGTGCGTAAATGAGTGATAAAGTGAAAATGTATAAATGTATAAAGTTGCTTTTACGGGTCACGTGAGGGGCGATGCGATGGAGGGAAATAACGCGTAGTTTCGGACAATGTCCACTGGGTGGCGACACAGCCTGGCTGTAATTCCATTGCGCTTACAACGGGTGAGCGCGATCAGACAGCGGCATTAGAATGGGGGGGGGGGGGATGATTAAAATACGGTTTTTTGAGAATGTTTCAGCGTGTCTTGAGTGAAATGTTCACGCAGTGCTTTTTGCTATCGCGGGTTGTCTGAAGGTTCTGTTCCATCCCTCTTCTGTCTCAAAACTGGAACAATAACGTTCAAACCACAACAATAATGTCATAAGATGGAAACTTGTCTAGCACCTAACAGACACGTCTGTGTTTTACTTCCTCAAAGCAGTCTGAAGACAACACTGGTGACTAAAATGTGAACACTCATAAGAGATTTAAATGTTTGAAACTAAACCCATGCCCTCCTGTGGAATGGCGCATTTTCTGAAAAAATTATGCTCCCCGAAGTTCAAATTCCAAAGAGTTTGAAAGTCTAATACTATTAAAATCAACGATGTGTACGCTGAAATGTTGTATTTCACTATGTGTCATTTTGCCGCACTGGGATAGTTCGTGATCTTAAAGTTAAAAGACTTGGGGTCCAGGTGTGTCTGAGCTGACATCAGGGGGGGAGGGGACACTGCGGGGGGGCTGTTGAGCTTCTAGATCTCCAGTCAGACTCAGGAGCAGAACAGAGGACACACTCCGACTCCCCCCTACAGGCGTGTGCGTCGTCATGGGCAGAAGGAGCCTGAGGGCCACTTCGGTTTCACACAGACGCGCGCTCTGGTGTCCGGACGACCAGGGACGGAGGTGCTGACGCGTGTGGACGCGCTATGAGGGAAAAGAACTGCGAGGGACACCGGGAGACATGGATAACCTTTTCCGAAGAAAGCGGATCGGCCTGTTGAAGCCACTACTGAGTCTGTCTCTAGTTTTCGTCTCTTTTCTCATGATCCACAAGCTGAAACTGGCCGAGAAGGACGGGGTTCGGCAGAAACACGCGGGGGAAACCTACTGGTGCGACACGGAGTGTTTAGCATCCAAAAAGGGGGTCGGCAAAAACCACCCGGGCTCGGAGTCGTCGGTGCTGGGCGGTGAGCCGGACGCGCAGAGGCCCCCGACCGGGAACCGGTCCTCCTGGGACGCGCAAGTTTTAAACTGCAGCGAGGACGCGTCGGTGAGGAGTCGGGACTGGTTCCAGCGCCTGGACCAGCGATTTCACCAGTTTGTCCTGTACAGACACTGCAGGTATTTCCCAATGCTCCTCAACCACCCGGAGAAATGCGCTGATGGAGAGGTGCACCTCCTCATGGTCATCAAGTCCATCATCGAGCAGCACGACCGGCGGGAGGCGGTTCGGAAGACCTGGGGGAAGGAGCGCACGGTGGACGGGAGGAAAATCACCACTTTGTTTCTGCTGGGGAGCCCGGCGAGCGGCAAAGACGCCAAGAACCTCCAGAAGCTGATCGAGTACGAGGACCGGATCTACGGAGACATCCTCCAGTGGGACTTCATGGACACCTTCTTCAACCTGACCCTGAAGGAGGTCAACTTCCTCAAGTGGTTCGACCTGTACTGCCCAGGTGTGCGCTTCATATTCAAGGGAGACGACGACGTGTTCGTGAACACGCACAACCTCCTGGAGCTCATCGACTTCAAAGTGGAGGCGCGCAAAGAGGCCGACATGTTGGTGGGGGACACCATCTTTAAAGCGATTCCCATCCGGAACCGCCAGAGCAAGTACTACATTCCCCGGGAGCTCTACGACAAACCGTACCCACCTTACGTCGGTGGCGGCGGGTTCCTCATGTCCGCGCACCTGGCGCGGAGGCTCTATGTGGCCTCCGAGGACGTGGAGCTGTACCCGATCGACGACGTGTTTTTGGGGATGTGCCTGGAGGCACTGAAACTGGCCCCGGAGATGCACCCGGGCTTCAGGACGTTCGGCATCACCAAGCAGAAGGTGAGCCCCATGAACAACGAGCCGTGTTTCTACAAACAGCTCATCCTGGTGCACAAGCTGGGCGCGGAGGAGCTGCTCAGGATGTGGAGCGTGGTGCACCAGGAGGACCTGGTGTGCGCCAAGAAGACCTCCGTCCACGACCCCCAGCTCGCCAAATCCAGCCACTAGTGTCCGCATTCGCCCGGGCGCGTCCATGGGAAGCTGCTTTCATCGGGAGAAATCAGTTGCTTTTGTTGTTGTTGTTGTTTTGGGAAAGTTTTATGGACAATATTTATTTTCCTTTCTGTGAAAACCACTACCAGACAACCCCCATCAGAGTGACACGAAGAGTAATTCAGGTATAAATGTTTTCAATTGTTTTTTCATGATTCAGTTTTGAACCTTTGTAAAAAAAAATAATAACTTTGTTTTACACTTAATGTTCTGTGTAACTGTCGGAGAACTGTTAAATCTGTTTGTGTAAATAAAATTCGCTGCCGTTTGTTAACTCTGTCCCGACTGAGTAGATGGATCAGGATCAAGAGGCAAGGCTCAGTGTAACCCAGCTTTATTTAGACAAATACATTTGCAGAAAAATATCATCTCACGTCCAAAGAATACGCGTGAAACAGGAGTGACGATTACATCAGCATATTAAAGCTACACATCAACACCTGCACACCTGCGTCATCACAACTTAAATACATCAAGGAATAAATTAGCTCGATTACATCCTGTTCTAAGGCTGCTTTAGCCCAATCAGTTATCTATCATCTTAATACTGTTGAACAATCATGGGCCTATTTCCAGTAAAGTTGCTGACGTGAATATCTAAACACGGATGCTTAGATGTTAGAGGCAGATAAGGCTGCCAACGCCCACGGCAACAGGTGTTTGCTTCTGGTTCACCCTATTCACACCTTAGACCGAGTCCGAGGAGAAACGCTGGAGTGGGATTTAAAGCGGTTGAAACACACTCTTAGATATGTAAAGGGAGAATTTACCCCCCTCAACCCCACACACACACACACACAGCGGGTCGGTATCGGGCTCATTTTAAAAGATGGAGTGATTGATTCCACATTTAATGGCAGCCATCTTTCCGAAGCCTTGGCTGTACCCCATCTCTGCCATCAACAGCATCGCTCTTAGAACAGCAGCGAGCGGTGGAGGGTTAAATATTTGAAGGCTTCTTTTGGGAAAGTTCAATCGCTGATATAAAGCCTTTGGAGCACATTGGTTTGTGTTTGTTTGTGCTTATAAAGGGCAGCTAAGTGGCCGTGGAGGCTGTGGGGCAGGAAGGTTTCTGTGTTTTACTTTTACTGGCGTCACCTTGAGAGGCGTCGGGTCACGCGGGTCTTGTCATGTGATGCTGAGGTGACAGCTTTATGTGGGGGGGGGCACTCCCTTCTTCTTCTCCTGACGAGAAGATCCGGGGCATTCCCAGCGCGTGTCCCTCTGACGTTAGTTCCGGGTGGGTCTGCCCTTGGGGCTGGTTCCCGCACCCACTGACCAGGCCTGCTTCATCTTGGCTCTGCCAGCAGCTCTGCCTGATGGTAAACACAGGCGGTAAACCGTCAACACTGACCTACCAACAGGGCAGCAAACCCACGTTTAGCACACAGAGGAGCCCACATCAGCGGTGACGAGGGAAAACAGCAACAGCAGCGTCAGCAGTTGCCACGCGGAGCCAATCGGGTTTTAATAATCGGACATTTGTTGGATATGGTCGTTATTTCACCTCACCGGTGGGGAAAGTTGTGAGGTCACAAAAAAATGGACTTTACAGTCTAGAATGATGCCGTTGAAACATTTATTATTTAATGGAAAATCTGCCCATACAGTCACTGAGTGAGACACAGGGTACGCCCTAGACATCACAGGACACACACCATTCCCCCTCTCTCTCTCACACACACACGCACATACACACACACCCAGGGGTAATTTAGAGTCTCTAAACAACCTCAGATGAGCCTGCTCTTTACTGTGGGAGAAAACTGGAGTTCCCATTTTAAAAAAAATGAAACTTTTAGAAAACTTTTTTAGGAAACTTTACAGAAAAAACTCTGACTGCCTGATTTTGAGGGGTTTTTTTTCTTTTTTTAATTGATGGTTTTTACTTGCTTGTACGGGAAAGGGCAGCTGATGGACATATGATGTCTGAAACACCCTCTCATGAAGGCAGTGAAGCAGCTTGGAGCTTCTTCTAGCCTAATAAAACCTCTGAGCAGCACATCACACTTCCAAAGATGCTGCTCCAGACCAGCTGCTCTTTCGGGGACACACAAAGACGGATGGAGAGGACAGTTGCTCACGTATCTCTGGGACTGGGGGGCAGAACACGTGAAGCGGGCTGAGCGTCGGGGAGGAACGTGTGAGCGGAGGGGCCATGAATGCTTTACCTTGTGCTGGCAGGCTTCTCTGGGACGCCGCCGGCCTGCGTGAGTTTTGTTTACAGCCACCCCTGCCCATGAGGTGAGCCTTCCAGGCCTGGAACACAGACAAAGCGGATCTCAGTGAGCACGTTCCTCTCCTAGATGCTCCAGCGTGGGTGACTGTAGATCCAGTCAGGGCCCTGATGGCCGCCCTCGGTTCTGCTAACACTGCATCCTTTCATCAGCGCTGGGCTCTGAGCTCTGGCAGCCGGGGTGCTAGTTTTTATTCCTCCTTCCTTTTTTTGAGTGTGTGTGCGAGTCGCTCTCATTACCTGTATTACCTGCGTGATTTGTGATGATTAAAATACAGAGAAATAGCAACCCGGAGGTAGAATTCTCACCAACTCTCATTTTGGATCAGTTCTGCCAACGTTCATGGAAGAACTGGAAGAACTTTCCATTTGGTCGCTTTGTGCAACCGAACAAAGGGATAAGTACAACTTAAGCAGCTTTACAAAGCTGAAATATGAGCTCGGTCCCTTAAATAATACTGTGAAATCATTTACCTGGCAGCCTTATTATGTATTATCCAACAATGAGGCTATATTCAGTGCAAGTTCAGGAGGTTAAGGAATTTATTTGGACACTTCCTCTGAATCTTGCTGGAATTAAAATAAAACTTGGGCCACCTGATCCCAAAATAGAACAAAACTATGAAAATTAGAAAGAGTACATTTTTTAACCATATAGACCTGTTTAATGTCATGGTCTATATCTACGACCTAGCAGGAATGTAAAGAATGTGATTTCCTTCTTGTGACAAACGGGACAGGCCGTTGGGACCAAAGGCTCCGGGAGCTTTTGAAGACAAACAAATGACTGTTTTTACCTCAACCCACCTGGAAGCTCCTCAACCCTAATATTAACTTCAGTGTTGATTAAGGAGAGGGGAAAATTTAAAAAAAATAAGATTAAAACCTCACTTTTTTACATAAATAACCCCATCAAATCAAAATCGGCACGCGTGCCCATTGGGAGATGCCTCCTGACACATGTAACTATATTAATCCCCCACTTTCCAGAATCTCACCTCGTCCCCAGGCATGAAGTTGTTGTGACACAGAGGACAGTGGGAGGAAGCTTTCCCTGACGTGGGAGCTGAAAGGGAAACGGGACACCATCACATATACAATTACACCAAATTTCCCGCAAACACAGAGGAAGAAGCAGCCTTCGATACAATGGTTTACCCCCCAGGAAGAGTGACATTAAAAACACAATAGAGAGTCGGCCTCCTATTCAGAAAGAGGGTGCTGACGGAGTTTATGTAAGTAGACGTACAAATTGAACCAGCACAAAGAAAAAAGATCTAACAGGACCAGCTGACAACAGCTTTCAGACCGTAAATATGGGCCCTGGAACATTTCGGTTGGGAAATGTACAGACTTTTGAAGCGCACAGTTCCACCTTTTTTTCTCACAGCACTCAGGGAAATCCCAAGGTCATTGTTCAAATCAGCTTTATTGACAAACAATGCCATTAACAACTACTTTCAGCCTATAAAAGAGAAGCGCTCTCACCTGAAGCGTTCAGGTTTCTGTAACTACAGACGCAATGAACATTTGAACCTGTTTTTATACACAAACAAAAAAAGTCTCATTTATTTAGCAACGAATTCGAAGAGATCTCCCAACAGAGATCAACGACTGCCCTCCAGACAGCCTCCTGGTTACGGAGAACTGGGATTTAGATGCTCGGGTCTGAGATGTTTATTAATAATTAGCGTTTCCTGAAGACTTTTCCATTAAAAATTGATTTATTATTTCCTGTCACAGGTGTTAATCATTGTACACAACCGTGCTTTCCGTGCACTCCTTTACGCAAGTGCAACATCCTTGGACAAGTTACTCAGCAGTCCTTGCTGCCGTTGACTGGCTGGTTTTAGAATTGATTTTTATTTGACCACTTGTTTTTAAATCTTTGAACAGCCTGAATGCCTCCTTTAACTGCAGCAGCACCTTAGTAATGCTCCTCCCACCTTCTTCAGTTGGCTATTCTGTGATTTTACTGATGCTGGGAACTCTTAAGGGTTTATTTATTCATTTACAGCTTTAATTGTTGTGTCATTATTACTTCTTTTATAGTGAGGCACCTTGTGACCCTGTTTTGAAATGGGCAGCTTAAATTAATTAATGTCATACTTGAGGAGCTGAGGCAGTCCTGAGATAAAGTTGCTGCAGCCACTGCAAAATCAAAAGCCAAATGTGTCCCAGTTAATGAGACGTTTAGGAAATGTGTCTGAGTAAATATAATGGGTAATCCAAACCAGGAAAGGGTTGGTGAGGGAAGGGGGGCTTGACAAGGTCAAAAAACACTGAGCTGAGGAATGAGTCAATAAATTTTCCTTAAAGAGGTTCAGAGTTCATTAGTTTTACGCCGTGTCACAAAACTGGAGGGAGGACGATGCAGAACTGCTCTATTACTGTGATGCAGAACCAGCATCTTTAGCCATAGTGTTCAGAACTGGACCCCGGTCTGTAGGGAACTGGGCTAGGTCCCCTTGAGCACGGTACCAAATGGTCACATATAACACACATATCACTTGGTGTTTTGTGGGACAGGATCAGGGGCCGAGGACTCACGGTTGCAGGTGGGACCCTGGGCGTGTCTGGGCAGGTCCTCGGCGAGGACGGCCTCTGAGCAGCGCACGCACTGCCTGAACTTGGACCTGCTTCCACATTCACTCAGCAGGTGTTCCGTAACACTCGCTATCTCCACCACCTGTGAAGACGAAGAGAAGCCGTCCTTAAAGTCTCCCTGCTGTGTTGGGACGCTGAGGCGATAACCAGGGTGTCAGGTCCACCTGTTTGCATTCATCACAGTGTCTCAACATGGGACAGTGTGTCCAGTAGTGCAGATCCAGCCCTTCGTCTGTGAAGGACTCATCCGTTTCCCCGCAGAATATGCACAATCTGAAGGAACAGTTCAGCCAATGGATGAGATCATTAGGCATCAATACGGTGTCCTATCATTCTTAAAAGCGTTAAAACTAAACGTTCTGTTTTGGATTTGCGTTATTTGCCACGTACTTGTCCAGATGGTTGAGAGACTGTTGGAAGTCGCCACCCTTTACCTTGGCTTCAGCTGCTTCTGTAAGATTTGTGTTTAAAGATGGTGTGTTATATTTAAATGTAAGGCTTGTGGCCACAGGCAGTCGGATTTAACATATTTGTCTAATGCCGCTGTTAGCTGTTGCTGACTGCAGTGTTTAGTCATTAATATGTGGAGGACCCAGTGTATCCTGCCTCTCTATATTGTACCTTTTTGGGAATGTTTCTCAGTCTTGGTCGCATCTTTCTTGAGCGTTTCTCCATCGCCTTCGTTTCCCATCCCCTTTACAACAGGACAGAGAATTACGAAAGGTTTTCACCTTCAACTTAAGTCTTTTCTGTATGGTTTTTTGCTTGACTATACTGTATATAAGTGCAAATCAACCACCATTAGAGGAAGTGATTACAAGCAGCTCCACCTCCAGCTATTAAATCTATCAATTCCTTCTCCTTTCTGAGAACTACTCTTCTTTGAAGTTGATGTGGAACATTAATAGGTTATCAGAATCACATGTTGCTGATATGACTTCAGCCTTTTTGCTCTCCATGCTAATTCCCATCTCCTTTGCATCAAGCTGCAGCATCTGCGGTGGTTTTGGCCAGACATTTTAGCAGTTGAGGGCTACTCAACGCCACGGCCATTACATCATGCTATGGCTGCGTCTCCTGGCCATTTTGTGAGCGCCACTCTTTAGCACCGTGCCAGTTTGAGAAAACAAGCTGACCTATTAACTGGCAGCAGAAAAAAAGTCAGGTTTTTCCCTCAGTCTAGTTTTATGCTTAGTTCATTCAGCGAGTGTGACAGAAATGCAAGTTTATTTTCATTACAGCATGAACAAACACATTCCTGAATTTGTATGAGTAGCTGTGTGCTTTGGTAAAGTCTGTCCGTGCAACATTAAGACACTTCCTCCTCAGTGTTGCCTAGAAATACTGACATCACGCTGTCACCTGCGCGAAGCCGAGCTCTACCCACTCGCTCCTGTCTGCCAGAGCCGACAGTTTCAGCGTACATCCACCAGCTGTGCCTCACTGAGCCACATCTCACTGTGTTCTCATGCTATATTATCTCAAATCAAGGTGTCCCACTGTACTGGTTCATGTGTCTGTTGTCAGTGTAAAGGATTGACTATGTAAATTCTAGGGGGTTTTACACTTGGCAAGTCAGCTAACTCTGATGCCATTCCTCTGTATATATGTGATTCACTTAAATGTAAAACAAGATGAGGTATTCTTGCCTGTGTCTCCACCAGCTTTCCGTCTATCTTTGCAAACTCATTAAAGAGGGTTTTGTAGAGGAAGTTCTTCCGCACCGCTGCATCTCTCGGCGGGAGGTAGCTGACGACAGCGGCGCCATGCTGGCGGTACACCAACAAGATGATGCGCACCGCGACCTCTCGGACCACTGGAGCGCTGTGCACCATTGCAGCTGTACAGAACTGGGAGAAAGAACGTGCACATGGTCAATGAGAGTCAAATATTAATAGTTACATGAACTACAGTATGCTGAAGACGTTGCCTCAAGGTGCACATCAGGATGTAAAAAGATTCTAATATCCAACTTAATCCCTGGGTTACGAGTTGTTGCACAGCGCCAATGCCGCAAGCACGGAACACTAAAATCCCGAGGTAAACTATGGACAAAGACTTCCAATCTGTCACTCAACAGGCTTAGGGACAGCCTGCCATTATTCTCTTTTGTCTCTGCTGTCAACGTCTCATTTCAGTTATGGGAAATCCAATCATTCCCCCCTCTTTTTTTCACGCTGTCTCCCACTTCAGAGCAAATCACCCAGGTAACGGTAGACGGAAAAGGGAAAAAATGTGTGAGCCATTGACAAATGTCAAAACAGGAGCAAGAAGAGGGGCGATCCATGGGAGTTTTTAACTGTGAACGAAATGAGTGACATTTACTGAATCAAAATACAATATCCCTGCTTATTGGTCTTGAGGAGGATCTATGTGACAGGAACACATGGTGTAGTTTGGCTGAAAAGTCACTTACATGAACCCGGATTTAGACCTCCACAATTCAAGGATCCAAAATATTTGCTTGGCTGTGGGACTATTTGTAGCCTCAGAAAGGATAACCTCAACAGATGTTTGTCCTACAGGCAGAAGAACCCACAATAATAAAATAAAGTCCCTAAATAATACCAATAACAGCAAAAGAATGTAGCTGCTGCTATATGATGGAGGGTAACCGGGTGTGTACACATCAAGGGAATAACTTCTAGATTTATTGCTTATTTAAACAGTGTTTAAAATTGGTGCTCCGTGGGTATTTTCCAACCAACTGTTGACCAGGGACAAAGAGTGCAGGCCTCCTGTCACATCTTAATCAAGACCAGCAATGTTTCCCACGCAAACACGGGAGACTGCTAACACAAAAGGGGACCATCGCTGTGCGAACATGTGCAAACATGCAAACACAGGCCATCCGATGCTCTCTGCGAGGCTTCGGTTTCAGAGGGCGGAGAAACTCCCAAGACTAACCTATCAATTGCTCTCACTGATAAAAGCGGCCCAAGCTGAAAGCTGGTCTGCGACGTGGGGGGATGGGTGGCGAGCTGCTCGCAAACTACAGCAGGGAGGGTGGGTGTGCTGGTGGATATGTTTCTGATTGATCTTACTGAGAAGTATGCACGCCTGCAGGTGATGTAATGGGTAGGGCAAAGATGACAACACCGACTCATGACAGAGCGCTTCCTTCATTCCGTCACTGTAATTACTGACAGAATATAACGTAACAGAAGACCAACTTGACTGAATAAGCCAGGTAGTTATTTCTACATGGTCCAAGGACTTTCATGTTATAGAGCATTTTGCACAACTGCTAATCTGGAGTAGCTCAAGTGGGTTTATAGATTACAGCTATAGTGCTAAATGCACTAATTGTTATTGATGGAGTGATATCTGCTCAAATCTGGTGGATTGGTTTAAAAGTTGAAATGTGACTGAAACTACGGCCATTTTTAGCTCTCAGCACAGGATGCGTCTGAATACCAGAGGCTGCTCCGACCAGAATCATATGGATGAACGTGTCATTTACCGTCATGACGTTCTCCAGGGTGAAACCAGAGTTCTCTGTCCCCAGTTCGGCCAGTAGCTTCTCGACCATCTCGACCCGGCTCTGAGCCAAACGAGGAGGGACGCTGGACCTGAAGGGCTTGACTAGCTCTCCAGGTATTATGTGCAGAGCACGTACATCCTTCAAAACAGCAATTTCCTGAAAGGGTGAAAAAGGGGACTTTTAACCACAACAGCATAAAAGTATGTGTATTATGTGACGCAATCTTCACACTGACAGAACCCTGTTGCCAGCTTGTCTACACACGGTGGTCTGTCAATCAACACAAGCATGCGCTGCAGAGACAAGTCGTGACAGGGAATACCAGTGTACTATTAAGGCGAGAAGGAAGAAGGCATTTGGAAAAACTTCCCTCGGTTGTTTGCAATTTTTGGCTCACCAGGTGGGAGGAATGTATGTCGGAAACACAAAACCCAATGTGGACATGCGCACGCATCGAGACCAGCTGTCATCGTACAGCACAAAGACACATTCAGTCGATGCTGGGAACAGACTCAGAAGGGTGATGGAATGATTTCAGGAGCCATCCTCTCCTCAGAAAACACATCTGTGCACTGGCACACTACGACTGATCCCACTGTTCATTATGAATATTCTCATTTTTTGCCATTGACTTCACTGGTACATAGTCAGTGAAAGACACCAACTGTTGCTGGTCACACCCATGAAACGGCTCTGGTTTGCTTCAAGGTTTAGAGAAGGCGGTTTAGGCAGTCGGGGATATATCATGGGACTTATTTGGCTGGTGGTGGCGAGTATGACAGCCTAAATCTGATAATCACTCAAGCAGACTGCAACACGCAGTGAGAGCACAGTAACCAAACAGAATCTCCACACTCACCCTTGTTAGAGCATTCAAAGACACCATGATGAAGCGCCACAAGAAATACATGATGTGGTCAAGCTTTATGCCAGAAAGTTAAAAAAAAAACATCTGCAGATACAAAGACTTGGCCCTAGAGATAATCCCATAATGACTGATATTTAGTGACCTGAAAACAGTTATTAAATGCAGAATTGAGCACAAACACCAAAAGTAGCGTGCTTCAAAAACTGATCAACCTGACTGGATTTTTTTAACTCAAGTTTGATGACGAGGCCAGTGTTGTCCAGCCAGGGGCATTGAAAATCTCCCTAATTCAATGTACGTTTTTTATCTACTACACTACAATATATCTTAAATAAAAACCAAAAACATTTTGGAAAAAGTTATTTGCTCTGAGCTCTAAAAGAATTTTTACATTCGCACTCGCGCAGCTACGATAAGGAAAGTCGGAATTCTTTCAGATCACCTTGTTCAAACGACATCAGATCAAAGGCATCAACCCGATTTATTAGTCATGATCTCTCTCTAAAAGTGGACCCACAGGATCTCAATGACGTGAGGGCACACATTTATCAGTTTCAGGGATTATGAGTAAGCTTGTCATTAAATCTTTAAACATATATGTACATTAAGGTGCACACATAATGATGCACTTTGACTTTTATGGGTGTTTGCTGTGAGTCATTGGATTTTGCCACATCTAGCAGTTTAATGATTTGGGTTGGGTTTTTGCTGAGGTATATGAGCTGTGGAGAAATACTGCATGCTATGGCTTAAACAACTTTCAGAGTCCAGCCAGCTAATGCTGCTCTTTGAAAAGGAAAGCCAGTCACTGTAGCACGCTCCATCTACTGTACACACATACGTTGGGCAGGAAAAGGCTCCTCTTTTATCTAGTAAGATATAAACAAACATTTTCAGCAAAAGCAATGACGCATATCAACTAAATATTTCAAATACAAAACCAATAGAAGAACCACTTAGGCAGTTCCATTATCAAGTCTTTTGAGGTGTGAATTTTTGTTAGGAAGTAGTTATTGTTGGAAGAATGGCTGCGTATGTTCTTTCTCTGCAGTGTAATGTGCACATCTATCCCTGAACAATCATCAATCAACTTTTAAACATCAACTACAAATTTTATTTCCAATAACTTGCAATACTTAAGGAGATTTCTTTAGTATTTAAGGCCTTTTCTTAAAGGTTACTTTACCTACTTTTACCTGACCCATTTTTAAATGAGTTATACTTACTTTTATACATTTTATACTTTTTCTCCAATAACAATAGCACATATCTATAGTTTCATTATTTGGTTCATTAGCAGTGAATTAAACTATTATCCGTATAACAATAGTTATTTGTTTAGTACTGCTGTAAAATAGCATTACATTTGCCTTACTGTTAGATGTGGCTGGTCAATACCATTTGTTTAATTATTTATTTGGCTTTTGTGCTCTTCATGGATTAACCTTTTAAATGTTTATTCAATTTGACTGCTGTATAATTATACTGGTTTGATTTCTAACTTGGACTCTGTTGAGACACTGATATTTAGTGACATGAAAACAGTTATTAAATGCAGAATTGAGCACAAACACCAAAAGTAACGTGCTTCAAAAACTGATCAACCTGACTGGATATTCTTTTACTCAAGTTTGATGACGAGGCCAGTGTTGATTGAGGTCCAGTCAGGGGCCTGTCTTGAAAATCTCCATAATTGATGTACCTTTTTTATCTACTACACTACAATATGTCATAAATTAAAACACACACAAAAAAAAAAATCCTAAAAAAAAGTGATTGGGAAATTGCTCTGGGCAGCAAAAGAATGGGTCCATACACGTCAGCGATGTTTGCACTTCAGCAGCTGCGATAAGGAAAGTCGGAATTCTTTCGGATCACCTTGTTCAAACGACATCAGATCAAAGGCATCAACCCGATTTATTAGTCATGATCCCTCTCTAAATGTGGACCCACAGGATCTCAATGACGTGAGGGCACACATTTATCAGTTTCAGGGATTATGAGTAAGCTTTGTCATAAAAGCTTTAAACATATATGTACATTAAGGTGCACACATAATGATGCACTTTGACTTTTACGGGTGTTTGCTGTGAGTCATTGGATTTTGCCACATTTAGCAGTTTAATGATTTGGGTTGGGTTTTTGCTGAGGTATATGAGCTGTGGAGAAATACTGCATGCTATGGCTTAAACAACTTTCAGAGTCCAGCCAGCTAATGCTGCTCTTTGAAAAGGAAAGCCAGTCACTGTAGCACGCTCCATCTACTGTACACACATACGTTGGGCAGGAAAAGGCTCCTCTTTTATCTAGTAAGATATAAACAAACATTTTCAGCAAAAGCAATGGCGCATATCAACTAAATATTTCAAATACAAAACCAATAAAAGAACCACTTAGGCAGTTCCATTATCAAGTCTTTTGAGGTGTGAATTTTTGTTAGGAAGTAGTTATTGTTGGAAGAATGGCTGCGTATGTTCTTTCTCTGCAGTGTAATGTGCACATCTATCCTTGAACAATCATCAATCAACTTTTAAACATCAACTACAAATTTTATTTCCAATAACTTGCAATACTTAAGGAGATTTCTTTAGTATTTAAGGCCTTTTCTTAAAGGTTACTTTACCTACTTTTACTTGACCCATTTTTAAATGAGTTATACTTACTTTTATACTCTTTATACTTTTGCTCCAATAACAATAGCACATATCTATAGTTTCATTATTTGGTTCATTAGCAGTGAATTAAAATATTATCCTTATAATAACACCAGGGAAGACAATTTAAGTTGTTGAGTTAGGTCTGACAGGTGTTTTTAACTAATTTTTTGGTGTGGAATCCAAATCTGATCTCGTTTTTTTCTCTATCATGTCAAGTTTTTGAACTATAGGATAGTTCAAAGTATTCCCTTTAGGCTATTGATAGTCCTGACCTATTGAGAGCTGCATCTCTCACTGCACTGTCTCTGTTGTGACTGCACCAAGTTGCCACACAGCGGTAAATGAGTCCAGTCTTAATCAGCTGGTAAGTTTTACTTCAGCTAATCAGTGGAATGTTGTTTATCTGGAGGGTAAGCTGTGGTGAAAAAACTAGATGTACTGGAAGAAAACTGACTGCACTTTTGGAATCAGCATGCTAAGTTTAGTTATAATCAGCATAAAAATCCTACTCAACAGAATTTCTTTTCAAATTGTTGCCCAGTGTAATAGTTATTTATTTCCTACTGCTGTGAACTAGCATTACATTTGCCTTGCTGTTAGATGTGGCTGGTCATACCATTTATTTATCTGGCTTTTGTGCTCTTCATGGATTAACCTTTTAAATGTAGATTCAATTTGACTGCTGTATAATTATACTGGTTTGATTTCTAATTTAGACTCTGTTGGAGCATTTAGAGTTGTATCATGAAATTGTACCCAAAAGTTTTATCATTTATGACAAGACCTCCCACCTTCAAATCACCACAAGTTGAGTATAAATAAAACAAATAAACCTAAACAAAAAGGAAATATCAGCAGGGGGGTGAGCAACTTCATTGCATTTCATCACAAAGAATCTGACTCATGGGCTTGATTATTTTAGCACAATCCATTCCAATGCTGATTGAAAATGAGGGCATTGATTTCCTAATTGGTACAGACACAGCAGATTATATAGAGGAAGAAGGTGTTAGGAGAGGATGACAGTAGACTGTGCTACGGTACCAGTATGAATGCAGTAACCGCTGCCCTGAGGTGGGCCGATGGCCCTCCGGTCCTGGCCAGCAGGCTGGGCCATGTCTGCTCCAAGCAACGGCTCATCTCAGTGCGTCCCAGACCTGAGAGCAGCTGGCTCAAGAGTAGCCGTAGCAGCTTCAAGGCAGCGTGGAAAACCTGTGGAAACAGCCAGTGAATGTTTACCTCCAAACTTGACTGAAAAACATTTTAACACCAGAGTGATGTTAATTAGCAGAGAGGCTTCACTGGACAAACTTTGAACTGTTGACAGTAAACAGTTGGAGAGCTACAGTGAAGAGCTCTGAATGGTTTATTTGGGATTTTCTAGACAGATAGAAGAGTTTATTTTACAGTAAAGTGAACTGTCAGTGGATCAGTAATGCTTATTCAATGTTTCATTGTTTTTAAAAACCACCTTCTTACTTCATACAGCACCCTGCTGAGAGGACGTGTTTAACACAAACTACTGAGCTCCATTTGTGCCCTGGCAAATCAACAAGTTTAGAATTATTCAGACCTTTCTTCATTACCACAGAGACTGTAGATGGATTCCAGAGAGGGGTTACAAGATTGTGCGTGTCAAAACTGCTTGTTTAAGGAAGCTAGTTTGGGGAGAGAGGAGGGGAGTACATGCGACACAGGGGACGTTGTTAAGAGTGTGCATGTGTGACTTTGTGCTCATAATTAAATTTGCTATTAGTCTGTTCACATCATTAAATAAGACCTTGACAGTGACGTGCAAGCACAGTCGGAGGAGCATATTATTTGTAGCACTTCCATACATTTGTAAACGTCTTTAGAAGGACTCACTGGTGACACTTTATCCAAGAGGGCCCTCTTGACCAAGAAAACTGCAGCTCTTATCATGTTTCTGAGTTCCTCTTTGGAGGTGTTGGGTGATAGCCCCAAAAGCTTCTTGTACACATTCAACATGGCACTCTCTCTGTAGCCCCAGGTTTTAGAATACGCACAAGCCACCTGTTTAAAGAATAAACAATAGAAGTATGCAGATGTTAATCGTACATGCGAATAGAGAACTGCCCATTTTCTGAAATATTGTCAATCCTTTCCAAACTACAGCCCTGGTTGACGACCTTTTAAAATCTACCAGTTTGCCTCTTTTTCTCACCAGGCTTTCTCCAAACACTTCCACTGCAAGGCCAGCCTGTCTCTGGGCCATCTCAGAGAGGGGCTCTGGCTCCCCACTCATGTCGAGGCCATTTGGAGACCTCTGGGTGTCAGACAGAGGGGAGTGCTGCTCCGCAGGGCTCTGAAGGGTCGGCAGAGGCCTCTCATCATAGGGCACATCGGCGACCTGTAAACATAAATCAGCCGCATAAGTATTTTGTTGAATCTATCTGGATTTTAGGTCATATTCCCATCGCAGGCTGTAGAAATATTCACAAAATAACAGTCTCTAAAATGAAGGCTCACAGAAAACTAATCTTGATTTTCAACTAAAAGTTATTACCATTTAACTGTAACAAGCTGTACAATCTGGTAGTCAAGGTTTTGGAGTAATACGGTGAAGCACTAGCTAAACTACAGGCTGATAGCAAGCATCCAAAACACTGGGAAATAGTTTCAGAGCAAATTCAGCAGCATCAAACTTCCACCCAGCCTTCTTAAGCTGGTAGATTTCAATCTGATTCCATTCTCTCTATTTTGACGACAGGTCATGGTTTTTATTTAAACGCCACATCCTTATATTATCTTTGCTGCTCTTTAACTTACTTTACATCACACTGTCTCCAATGTCAGGGTACCACCAGCTTCCTTTGTATAATGCTCAAAGCGCTACCTTTAAGCCCCGTTTGGCAGCCGCAGGAGTCAGCCAACTGTTGCACTCTTTTAATTAAATAGTGAAACCCAAACCTGCAGTCGAACTGATCTCTGTAGGTGGTGAGTATAACATAAAGCCCCCACCTTATAATCTCTCTATGTGCTCCATTAAGACTCAAGGTAAGATTAGTGTTTATGAGATGCAATGTTAGACCAGATCTTGTTTTACAATATAAGAATTCAGAAAAACAGAGGACAAAGCAGCCGCTGACTGAAAACACTCCGTCATCACTGGCCATGCATAATTCAAGAAGTACAAGAAAAGTTTTTCCTGTAAGTATCAGTGGCTGATAGACGCAGCTCACGTTGCATGAGCATGTTACGTTATTGTCGATCATTGAGCTGCACTTACATCTGTGTGTGACGCAGCAGAAGGGGAGCATGGTGAAACAGGCAGGCTGCTTGAATGAGGGGCAACACTGCCTGCGTCTGAGGACTGGCCCTGGGGGGAGGATCTTAATGTCTCTGTTGACAGCAGGGCCTTGGTGGGGGCTGCACAGTGACCTGGAGAAGACTGGAGAGAGGAAGGGTGTCGCCCTGAGGATGACTTTAATGCTGTCATGATCTGTAACACAGATTTTTTTTTTAAATAGTTTATTTATTTGTATCATCAATAGCTGGTAACCTTGACATGTTTCATTTCCTAGAGTACAGGTTGAGTCATCTTATACTGGTGATGTCATGTGCAGACAGAGTATGGATACCAGTAAGAACAAAATTGAGGGCTGGTATCATGTGACTGTTTATACAGAAGCCTGCTCACTTCTGCTGTCAATCATGATAATCAAAACATAAATGGTCAAAGGTTCCCCTGAACATTTGAGTTTTAAAGGGACCACTCCTGAGGACTTTCTATGACTCTGTGGTGGGATCAGCCATCTTCTATGGGATTGTCTGCTGGTCTAGTAGCATCACAGACAGGGACAGGAAGAGGATGGACAGACTGGTAAGGAGGGCCAGCTCTGTCCTGGGATGTCCCCTGGACTCAGTGGAGGTGGTGGGAAACGGGAGGATGATGGCTAAGCTGTCATCCATGTTGAACAACACATCCCACCCCTACAGGACACCCTGGCAGCACTGGGCAGCTCATTCAGTGAGCGGTTGCTCCACCCTCGCTGTGTGAAGGAGAGGTATCGCAGATCTTTCCTGCCAGCTGCTGTCAGACTGCACAATAAACATAACGCCCTATAGCACAATCTGAATATTATATATTCTGATATGTATATTGTATTCACCCTCTGTACTATGTACAGGTACACAGGGGCTGAGTATCCATTTATCTGGATTAGTGTATATATACATCCTCTTTGTATATTCCGAATTCTATTCTATTCTATTTTATCTTATTTTTCTCTGTGTGCTCTTGCTGTTGTTGCACCCCGTGTGGGACAATAAAGGACCTGAATCTGAATCTGAATCTTAAACACATATATCGAATGGAAATGTGTTAGCAGCCTATCACAAGAAGACACCACGTCCCTCTTTATTTATGGTCTATGTTAGCGGCTGACCATTGCCATATCCAGCAAGTTGTAGACCTCCAGCTGCTGGTAGACTCTCCTCCTGTAGTCTTCCATCAGCTCTTGCTTCTTCTTGGCCAGCTCATAGTCTCTCTTCTCGATGGCACATTGCTTTTCCACATCATATCGAGCTAACATTTCCCCCACCTGCAAGCAAAAGGAAAGATGCCACAGATACAGTAAGTTGCATGATTGTGGTCATTTTATTTGTTCCATTGCTTTCAGGGAGATTTTTCTTCTTTTTAATGAAAAAGAAAAAGTTGAGTTGAGTTGCAATTTGGTTTGAGCACTGCCTTTGGACACAGGCGGCTCTGGTACCACATAGCTATGTGCCAGGTGGTGAATCATCAAGATTTACAAGTTGGAAATTGGACAACCACTTCCAGTAAGTCGAAATGCATGTTTCATTTGTGAGGAAATGCCATTAAAGATGACTTAAGTTTCTAAATTAGTGCCAAGCAACACAGTCAGAAGTCACGTCTCCACAGAAGTCCTCTATGCACGTACACAGCATGTCACGTATCACCACAAACCAAACTGGTACCCTGACGGTGCAACCACAAGGACATTTCAGCCTGGCTGCCCTGACAATTGTTTTCTCCGCAGTGCAAATATCCCATGTTAATGAGATGCTAATGTGTTTGTGGGTTATTAGATTACAAAAAGGCTTGAAGTTTAACATGTTGGAGAGACACACCCTGAGGACCCATCCCAACAGCTGTTGAGCGTAATTTACCGTCAGCATGGTAACACTGTCTACAAAGGAGGTCCCAAACAGGACTCTGAGCCATGTTTAACAACAACTCTTACAATCAGTTGTGAATTTAGACTCAAAAATGGGAACAACCCTCACAATGTTGGGATTTTAACAAAATCCTTAGAAAAATCAGCCGTGGCAGCAAAGGACACTTTTACGATAACAAACACTTGAGGCTGCGGCCCTCGGCGTCGCCATGGAAACCAGCCACACCAAAAGTGTGATGATAAATAATAGGAACATGTGGATGCGGAGTCATTTCAAACCTCAAAGGAGGATTAAAATCGTGGCACATATGTAAAGGTTTCTCTGCTCGCATGAAGCACCATTTACACACTTATATACAATATGTATATAACTGTTTCCTGGTCAGCCACAGCTTTCATTTGTCCTCCCTCATAAAAAGTACCGACGACTGTAGCAGCACCTACTACTACTTTATCACCTCTGGCTCATAAGGGTTCACAACATACACTGGAACTTACTCAAAGGATAACACAATTTATGTTTACATTTCTGAGATAACTGAACTGTAGTTTGAACAAAGCTAAAATGTTCCATTTCGGCCAAAATGTTCCATTTTGAATGAGAACCGCTGTGACACATATGCCGTGAGATAAAAGGCACAGCAACGTTTCCTGATGAGATACTGAGCAGTGTCTCTAATGACAAGTGTGGTCATTACTGGCAGAGTAGAGGCAACTGGTAACAGCCAATGGAGAAAATGGTTAAAAGATCCAGACCAGCAGTGGCACCACAATGGAAAATACTACTGTAGCTAATAAAGTTCTTCATTAGTGCAACCGGTGTGCAATGCCGTCATTTATGGGTATTCATCAGGCAAAACGGCCTGGGCTTATTTTGAGGTGTGTACGATTTCATCATTTGGCACGTTTGGACTCGTGCTGAAAAAGTTCATCACGTATCTGGTTAAAGCACAGTTACAGATTTACAGATGACTTATTACAAAATAAATCACACTGTATCATAGTGTTTTTTCAATATACATTTTTCAATAACTGACTTAATTTACCAGATAAGTACAATGGAGTGAAATACAATTTACAATAAAGTTATATAAATAATACAATACATACAATGGCACAGGGGAAAGTAAATAAAATCATTATCTATGGCAGGCCTGGCCAACCCGCGGCTCCCAAGCCGCATGCGGCTCTTTGCCTGGTTTCATGCGGCTCTAATCTTCATGTATGTTTTAATGTGCATGTTCGCTTCGCTCGAGTTCAATACGGTACGTTCGCCAAAAGCGCATGCGCGTTAGATGAAAAGTTTCTCAGTAGGGACAAGATCTTTTGAGTAAACAATTAGTGTCAAGTTCGCCTTCAAAATGGCAGGAAAAAATGCACGAAAGCTTCGTGACTCGGTTCCGTGATCTACAACTGAAAAGGCCACAGATTGCATTCCTCGTTGCCCTATTTAATGTGGAGGCGCACTGTTGGAAAGTCCCGCTATTCACAGATGAGGCTGCAGTTGGAGTTGGAGATGATCGATCTTTGTGAGGAGCACCAACTGAAACCTGCTTTAAGGGAAGGGGCCACTGAGTTCTGGAAAAGTGTGCCAATGGAAAAATACCCCAATGTCAAACGGGCTGCGCTTAAGATACTGTCAATATTTGGGTCAACATACGTCTGCGAGTCTGTGTTTTCTACCCTGAAACACGTGAAATCAAAGCATTGATCTGTTCTGATTGACACCCATGTGAAAGAATTGCTTCGTGTGGCAACAACTGAATACAGGCCAGATTTGAAGAGGATTGTTCAAAGCAAGGAATGCCAGAAGTCCCACTAAGCAACATGCATAGTAAGAGAGAAAAAAATATTTTAATTATTATATTTTTGTTTGTGGGCTTAGTTGAATTGAGAGTTTGTGTGTGTGAGACAGTGCACACAATGTTCATTGTTGAAAATGACTGGCCCGTGGTCTGTAGAAGTCAAATTCTGTCATTATCATGTTGGTGTGTGACATTTACAATAAATCTGGCTAAGCAGAGGTCTGTGCGTGTGAGGAAGGGATGAGGTGATGTTCATGTGTGCCCATGTGTATGACGTGGCTCTTTGCGGTAACACAGTAAAAAATATGGCTCTTAGGCTCGGACTGGTTGGCCACCCCTGATCTATGGTATTTAAGTCCACCTGCTTGACTATTCCTCTCTCTGAAATACTCTTACAAATTGTATCCAAACCTGATCACATCTCTTCACACGCCTAAGTCAAATATTGGATGAAACAACTTTATAAAGCTATTATGTGGAAAATTCCTGACTCACTATTTAGTCGAAGCAGTTAAAACAGTGAAGTTGAATTAGTCAAGGTTTTTGAAAGGATGCATCATGCAGTTTATTTGTTTTCCAGTGTTTTGCCAGAAGCTACAGTGCAGATAGCAGGGTATTAGCAGAGGTTAGCTTATCAAAAGAAAGCAAATGAAAGGAGCTTGGATTAGTTTCATTTTTAAAAACACTTCAATATTTCTCTCAATGTATTTAAGCATTGAAAAAATAAAAATATGTCAACCTGCACTCAGTACATATACAGTAAATGAGGTTCCCATTGGGCATTTAGTGTGTTGTTGACCAACCTTTTGAAGGTCTGCAATGGCCTGTTTCAAATTCTTAGCCTCCTCATAATTCTCCTGTCGAACCGCCTCCTGCTTCTTCTGGTCCAGGACACGGATGATGTGGGCCACTTCCGGGTCCTGGTACATGTCAAAGGCCAGGTCATCCAAGAGAGAGATGGAGTCATAGTTGCTGGATACAGAACACATTGACACAACTTGATGTTTTGTTCTGTAACGTCTGTACTAGTTGTGAGGACACAAGTGCCCCCCACACCCTGCCAGCAATTAGACCCCTGAGGTGAATCAACCCCCCTTGTCGGATAACATATAAAAAATGTATTTTTCCTCTGTGAGTGGGCAAAAACACCATCCTTGGTCAACAGGCAGCTAAGCATGAATTCCTTCTAGCTCTGTTCAATGAAACCAGGGTTCAGTGGTCTCATCTCACCCCATGAATGTGTCCAAGGTGGCTTCCAGCTGGGTACTGTTGAGGTCATGTTCAATCAGCTGCCCTCTGCTCGGCTGGGGGTAAACAAATGGCAAAAAAGAAATACTTATTACACAACTGTCATAGACCCATTTTTGTAATTAGCTTAAAGATGACAATAATTGTAGCCCATCTAAACTTGAGAATTAACCAGTCACACAAGCCTAACCCTAACACAAAACCACTAATAATGGGCAACCAATCTATCTGTCCTCCCCCCTCCTCTTTCAGCCAGCCAGCAGCAGGGGGGGCCCCATATAAGCCTGGTCTTGCTCAAGGTTTCATCCTGTAAAAGGGGACTTTTTCCTTGACACTGTTTGTTGTTGCTTGTTGGGGGTCAGGCCCTGGGTTTCTGGAAATGCCTAAAATCAATTTAGACTATATTTAAAGATAAATTGAATTAAATCAAATGGCACCCAATTTTTCTAAGTTGGTGGTCAAATAAAAAGTTGTCAGTGTTGACTTGACTCTGACAAAGACATTAAGATGACAAAATTAATCAAAATACTCATTTAAAATAACAACTAAATGATTGCATTGAAGTGTCAACTGTCACGTCACTGGCATTGAGACTGTTAAAATGGGTATTAAAAAAGAAGCAATGATGTTTGCAGGTTTCCATTATTGATTCTGACATCACAAGTGAGACAATGGAGACAATTTTGGTGTTATCCGTTCAAGTTCTGAAGCATTCATCCCTAAAAATAACCTCATGCGCCACGTTAATTCATGGCCACGGACATCTTTAGGCTATTATAAAAAGTGAGGATATGTTTCGAGACATATATATATAAAAATGTTTTGAAAACTGTCAATAACTCATATAAATGAGCTTTTCTCTGTATGTTCTCTGTATAAGAGAACCTTATCAAGCTGACTATGGAGGAACGATCACTGGCGTTCTGGAGGTGCTCATAGTTGGATTAACAGTGTAACAATGTGCAGTCTGTTCGCAGGAATCTGTGCGAGTGTGTCCATGTCTCTGTGTCTTTAGGGTGCTCTCTTCTCCGGGCCCTGTCCATCTACAGGACTATCTGATTACACTAGCTAACTAAAGGCCTCCTGTATGATTACATACTGCCCTCCTTTTGTGTCTCATTACTCCATTCCTAACACATACCCCCCACCCCCCTACACACACACACCATTCAGGTAATTACATGGGCCTGACGCCTTACAAATAAAAGCGTTTTATAATTTTCCATTACAACAGCTCTAAGAGAAGCTACCCCATAGATTACTGGGATGTTGAAAAACTAACATTTAGACATCCAACTCAATGAGAACAAAGTAAATGTGCAAGGAGAACATTAACTTATTATTCTAAAAATCTAATTTCCGAGTTAAATAAATTGATGAAAGGGAATTAATTCATCCTCTTGGAGACGGGGACAGGCTGAATCACGGTACAACGGCGCCCCCTATTTGTAAATACGCAGTTAGTCAGGGAGAAGCTCGCTTACAACGGTGTTGAACTCCCGGCCATCCACAGTCTCCCCCAGAACATTAAAGGCAATCAGAGCAACCTGGAAAAGAAAGAAAATTCTGATAAATCCAAACATCTTTATAACACATGGATGAATGCTGGGCAGTTCACAGAGGAATGTTTCAACAAGAGAAATCACAATAACTGAAGTAAACATAAATCCTTTCCTAACATCTAAACTATGAATGGAAAGTAAAATGTTAATAAATGGTTTCAAATGTCTATGCAGATGGCAAATCTGAATTAAGTGAGGAGAAATGTTTTTGTTCTTCATGAAGGTGCAGCGGTAGAAGGCAAACATCTACTGTTTTTTAGCATATTTCAGTGCCAGCTTTTAAAATACAACATTTGGACATAATTTGTAACAAAATCAAAACTTGCTGTTGAAGTTCTGGGAGGCACGTTTCACAATTCTATAACAACAGCTCCAGGAAGTGAAAACACAATACCTGATTGTACTTATTGTAACGGTTGACGTGATTCCTGTGAAAGGTTATTCTCAGGTATGTTCCAAAAGCATCTACATGGCCTGATTTCAGCTCCCGAGCTTTGAAACTGGTGTTCTCATTGTTGCAGAGAGACACACACCTGCAGTGAGAGAATATTAGATGCGCATGGCTAAGTGCACTCATCAGAGTCAAAGCAGAGCTAACCCAAGATTGCAATCTCACCCGAGCCCACAAAGCTGTCCAGGGAACCCTGGGCTGCTGGCATCAGGAGGTGTGTCGCCAATATGAAACTCCACCTTGGTTGGGATCAGGTACTGATGAGCCAGCAACTGCAGCTTCCTCACCCGACTCCTCTCCACCAACTGGAGTGTGATGTGCTGAGGGTAGGAACACAGCCTACAAAATATTTCAGTCACAACTGTTAAGTCTCCTTCAAGTTGTTAACGTATCTCCTGAGTTTTGGAATAAAAAGGATCTATATTCTCATGTAAATTTACCTGCTCGACCTCCATCCACTGACTGTGGGAGCATGGTGCATGAGCTCACTGGCACTAAAGTTCTCCTCATGACTTGATGAGTCGACTACAGTGAATCCAATCTTTCTGGGCATCCCTGTGGAAGTAGCTGCTAAAACAAACATAACATTTGTCATTTATTTGGCATAAAATATTTTTAATTGATTCAAATATTAGGATGGACAATGCCATCCTCAATCAGATACATTTTAAACAGTTATTTAATTCATTATTCCTATTGTTGTAAATACTCAAATTATGCAACAGCAGTGCTGTAATCTGCTGAAAGAACAGGTTTAACCATGAAGTTCGCATGGTCTTCATGTTTAAACCTGTGCTTTCATGAGATGTAACATATTTAAGTCTACGTTTCTGTGATAAATGTATTTGCTACACTGTACATCAATCTGTTATTAATTGAAAATTTTAACCTTGACCCCAAAATGACCCCTAAATGGGGGTGGGAGAAAGCTAATAGACTCATTTTAGTCTATTTCAATAACTTACATAGGAAAGGTAGATGTACTGTTTTTAATGTTAGACCCGAATCACTTACTATTCAACAGTATATTATGACATAATATATGAAATTCAGGCCAAATAGTCATTCATAAAACAAACCACTAAAGTAAATTAACTTCATCAAGCATATTAAAACAACGGTTGGTACATAGTTACCAAATTGAACCCTCTCACTTTATGACGGCGGTCAGTGTCTGTAAACAAACCCTGCTGCTAACTAAGAATTTAAAAAGGATACATTATCTAATGGCCTCGGTTACTGATTTAATTCCTCTCAGTAATTCACATCGCATTAAAACAAAAATATCTTTGGCAGAACATCCGTTTTTACTAACTTTCACATGATGCGCGGGTGGAATTATCCAACTTAAAATCAGCCATAGCTGGTCTGCTAGCTAGCCTACTCTAAGGCTGTTCTGACCAACCAAAAGCCACCAATTTTAATCATAAAAGTGCAAACTCATCGCGTTTTAGCGTTTAGGTTGGTTATGTATTCTAGAAGACATTGAAGGCTATATTTTAGATGTCTTACCGCGAACATTACCATTACATTGACAGCTTAGTGTATCTCCATAACCACCACTGACAACAACTGGCACGAGCATGCGCAATAGCGTGACTGTCGTCAGACGCAGTGCACTTTGGGTAATGTAGTTTCTAAATTATCAGGGACTTGAACGCTAATTTATTAACTCCAAATGTAAACGTAGATAGTTAGATTAGATTGATTTTGTCTACTCATATAACATTCTTATTCCAGGCCAATATATGTCTAAATATATAGTTTTAGAATGTCTCTTTAAAACCTCTTCCTGTTTGGACAGCGGAGCCCTCGAAGTCCCTCCCAATCCAAAAATAATGGCGCCAAACACAAACAAAAAAGATTGTTTTATTTATTTTTTCTCACTGCAGGGATGTACTCTGGGAGGGACACTTTTTTGTGGCTATTATGGTGGCTTACTTATATATGTTTTAATTGGCTATTTAACGGTGCACTGTATACAGTAACATATTTATATTGTGAAAATTGTTTCACCTAAAGCGTCAATCAGTATGATGTACTGCTCAACGTTGCAATGCTATACTGTATACTTTTTTAAATTTACAAAACTTTTTACGGTAAAATGTTGCCGTATTTGCGGTGTGCAAGCGTGTGCATAAAACAGGTTTCCAGAAAAAATAGCAGTTTAGTTTAAAATTCTAAAGCGAATAGCTGTACCATATTGCCTGTGCTACTTTGACACCTAGTGCCAAGTGCGGCTCATTTATCTATCATGGATCTATTAAATGATGGCTTCGGTCAGACGCTTCCATTGGGCGCAAAAATACTTTTTTCTGTTTGCTATCATGGTGAAAGAGACGTGAAAAAATTTCGTAGCTACATTAACATACTCTAAGGACTATTTAATCGCCTTTTATTTCAATCTTTATACTCCTTTCTTCAATTCCGTTCTAGCGTATTATTATTATGAACGCGCATCAGAGCAACGGGACCGAGCCAAACTTTTAAATCAATTTATTTTAGCGTTAATAATGTGCAGTTAGAAGCTTGATTACTAACATTCCGTTCTCTCATATTATGATTGATTGATTGAGTACTTTATTGATCCCTTTAGTGGGTGTCCATCAGGGAAATTAGCATCTCCAAAAAAACGTACAGCACTGTACAAAATTACCCACCACCATTACACACCATTAAACCTATTAAAGATAATAAAAATAGAATAAAATAAGAAATAAAATAGAATAATTTAAAAATAGAATATAAATATAAAACTATAAAAATGTAAATAAATGAATAGATGGATGACTGAATGGATGTCACAGTATTATGTTATTCCAGTGTTATTCCAGTCCTTCGGTTGGCCCTCCTCCCCCCCAGTGGGGAGTTGAACAGTCTGATGGCTCGGGGGATGAATGAGTTCCCCAGTCTGTTTGTCCTGAATTTGGGGAGGCGCAGCCTCTGGCTGATCAGGCTTCTCTGGCTGTGGATGACAGTGTGTACAGGGTGGCGGACATTGTCCATGATGCTCCGCAGTTTGTCAATAGTTCTCCTCTCTGCCACTGTCGCCAGAGGTTTCAGCTTCATCCCCACCACCGAGCTGGCCCGCCTGATCAGCTGGAGAGGTCCGCTTTTGTCACACTGCCCCCCCCCCCCCCCCCCCCCCCCCCCCCAGCACACCACAGCGTAGGACAGGATGCTGGCAACCACAGACTGGTAGAACATCCTGCAGATGTTGAAGGATCTGAGTCTCCTCAGGAAGTACATCCTGCTCTGGGTTTTCTTGTACAGCTGCCTCGTGTTGCTTGTCCAGTCCAGCCTATTGTCCAGCCACAGCCCAAGATATTTGTAGGTCTGCACGCCCTCCACCTCCTCCGTTCCTTTCTGAACTGGTCTAGGTCTCGGTCGGTCCCTCCCAAAGTCAATGACCAGTTCTTTAGTTTTGGAGGTGTTGAGCTGCAGGCTGTTGTTGTGGCACCAGGCAACAAAGTCCTCACCAGGCACCGGTACTCCTCCTCTTCGTCGTCTCTGATACATCCAACGATGGCTGTGTCATCTGCGAACTTCTGGATATGACACATTTCGGAGTTGTAACAGAAGTCCGAGGTGTACAGAGTGAAGAGGATGGGGGACAGCACAGTCCCCTGTGGAGCACCGATGCTGCTGACCACAGTGGTATGCTGGCGCCACCGTCAGGGACAGACTGAGGCTGCAGCGCGTCGTACGCACTGCCGAGAAAGTGATCAGCTGCAGGCTTCCATCCATCCAGGACCTGTATATCTCCAGGACCCGGAGGTGTGCAGGTCGGATCACGGCCAACCCTTCCCACCCTGGTCACGGACTGTTTTTCCCCCCTCCCCTCAGGCAGGAGACTACGGTCCATTCGGACCAAAACCTCCCGCTACATGAACAGCTTCTTCCCCTCTGCCATCAGGCTGCTGAACACCAATTGACTTATCACTTAAGCACCATGTACAGCAGCCAGTCGGACCCATGAACATTACATTACTTTTGCATTGACCTGCACTATTTTTTTTTACTATTTATATACATATTATTTTATTTATCTTATTCTAGTGTTGTTCTCTCTATGTTGATTGTTGCAGCGTCACACCAAGACAAATTCCTAGCTTGTGTAATACTGTGTACTACACGAACAATGGCAATAAATCTGATTCTGATTCTGATTCTGATTCTGATTCTGATTCTGATTCTGATTCTTGTCCCGGTAGGCGAACTGTAAGGAGTCCTCAGCGTGCTGCACCTGGGGCCTGAGGAGGTTGAGGAAGAGCCACTCCAGAGTCTTCATCAGATGTGAGGTGAGTGCCACCGGCCGGAAGTCGTTCAGCTCACTCGGTCTGTTCTTCTTGGGGACTGGAATGATGCAGGACGTCTTCCATAAGGTGGGCACTTTCCCCAGCTCCAGGCTGAGGTTGAAGACCCGTTGTAGCGGCTCCCCGAGTTCAGCAGCGCAGGTCTTGAGGAACCGGGGACAGACTCTATCCGGTCCAGCTGCTTTTTGGGGCCGGAGCTTCCTCAGTTCTCCCCTCACCTGGTCAGCCGTGAAGCAGGGAGGATGTGGGGATGGTGAGAGCAGGGGAATGGGGGTGGTAGAGGGTGGAAGGGTGGGAGGAGGGAGGTCAGTAGAGGGAGGGGAGGTGGAGGATGGGGAGGTGGTGTTGGGGGAAGTTGTGGTGGGTGGCGGGTTGGAGGGAGGGGGGGTAGGGGGAGCTCGGCTGCTGGGGAGGGGGGGAGGGGTGGAGGGGAGCTGGGCTGCTGAGGTGGGGGGCAGAGGATTGGAGTGGAGTGGGCTGACTGAACCTGTTGAAGAATTGGTTCAGGTCGTTTGCCCTCTCCACTCCTCCCCCTTCCTTGCTGGTCTTGGCTTTGTGACCAGTGATGGTCCTGACACCTTCCCAGACGTCCCGCATGTTGTTATCAGCCAGCTTCTTCTCCACCTTCTTCCTGTAGGTGTTCTTCGCCTCCTTCAAGCAGCGTTTCACCTCCCACTGTGCTTCTTTCATCTCCTCCCTGTCTTTATTTCTGAAGGCCTTTTTCTTCTTATTGAGGACATCCTTGACTTCCTGTGTTACCCATGGCTTATTGTAAGGATAACACTGTACAGTCTTGGTGGGGACAACCACATCTACACAGAAATTGAGGTAGTCTGTGAGACGGTCGGTCATCTCATCTATGTCCTCTTCATGTTCCCCCAGCAGTACATCCCAGTCCGTGGTGTTAAAGCAGTCCTTCAGAGCCACCAGTGGGGTGTATTAATGAAGATCAGCAATATATCCGACCTTCAATTAAAATAGTCAATTTCATACTTGTGTAAAGTAAGAAATATATTCACAGTGTCTCGATTCCTGGCTCAATAACTGAGCACAAGAAAATGTATTCTTTTTAAATTAGATTAATCTTAATCGTCACTATCGCATTGTATATTATCAAACCTGATTTTTGATTCATTATCAGAGCTATCCCACACCTTTAACAAAAGCACATCACTGTTTAATATTAGTCTATTTGTTGGATTTTTGAAAAATTATTGTACGCAATATTTTACATTATAATCTACGGTGTATCCTCGTAAAAGCCACTGTTTGAAGTGGCTCGGCCACAATAAACCCGTTAACGGGCTCGTGAACGCGCAGCATCATCACGGAAACTGTCGAATGAGGCCGGAAGAGCCCGAGCGGTAGTTTGGCGGGGAGGCTACAGAGCGTGCGCAGTAGCGTTTTTCTAGACCGGAAGTTGATCTTTTATTTTTTTGTTCCGTGTGCCACCGAGTAACTTTCACGCGAACAAATGAAGGTTCCGCCCCACACCGCTGTATCCAGTTCTACTAGTTTTACGGTATGGATGACACGCAGAAATGGCCAGAAATAGAAAAAGCATCGGCGGGAAAGAGACGTGAACTGGTTTTACAGGGTTCGGTAGTGGATGGGAGAATATCGTCAAATGGGGGACTTGCCTCTGCGATTTATTCACTTACACTATTGAATTACCTAGAGATAAGCCAGTGTCCAAGTTTGACAGAGATCCACGAGGATATCCAGCAGCTAACGAACCTCCAAAGCCTCATCTTGTGCAGAAACAAGTTAGCCTCGATCCCGGATGTCATCGATAAATTAACGTCTCTGAAAGTCCTGGACCTTTCAGTCAACAACCTCACGAGTTTGCCAGAGGGAATAACTCGGCTACGAGAGCTGAACACCCTGAATGTGAGCTGTAACAGTTTGGAGGTCCTGCCGGATGGACTGAACCAGTGCACCAAGCTCTCCACCATCAACATCTCCAAGAACCGCATCATGGGCTTTCCATCCGGTTTCTTCTCGGAGGATCTGGATCTTCTGAGCTCAGTGATGGCTTCTGACAACTCCATTGACCGGTTGACTGCAGATATTCAAAAGCTGGCTGCTCTGAAGGTTGGTCAAACCTTTGTCCAAACAGCAACATTGTGAAGACTGTAACCTTGCAGGATGTCTCTTTTGAATTTGGAATGTATTCCTTTTTAAGACGAATCACACCCCCAATCTTAAGTGACTGTAAATAAATAAATAAATCCATGATTTAGGTGTTTTTGCCATGCATTTTTAACTCAAAAGTAAGGCAGCCAGAAGTGTTGGAATTCTAAATCAAACACCTCTGTGTTTTGCAGTTATTTTACATTCAAAGTTTTCAAGTGACCTTTAAGTGATAAGATATCAAATTAATGAGGCATGACATTGCTGTAACCTTTGACCTCATAACCAAACCAATAAACCATCAATGAAATACTGAATTTACAAGGCAGGGTGAAAGTAGAGCTGAAATAATAATGTCTATATTTTATAATTTAAAAAACAAAACAAAAAAAAACACTTTACCCTTGAGCCCGACTGTTTGAATAAAAACTCTGAGGTATGTTCACAGGAGCAGATAGCCAGTGCATCCACATCATGCCTCAGCATGGTGGCATGACTCTCCTTGATTTTCCACACATCTTTCCTGACAGGTGCTTGACCTCTCCAATAACAAGCTGAGCGAGATCCCTCCTGAAATGAGCGACTGCTCTAAGCTGAAGGAGATCAACTTCAGAGGCAACAAGTTGAGTGACAAACGCCTGGAGAAGATGGTCAACGGCTGCCAGACCAAGTCCATCCTGGACTACCTCAGAGGAAAGGGAAAAGGGAGACAGGCTGAGGGTGGAGGTGAAGCGGACAAGGGGAAGAAGCAGCAGAGGAAAAAGAAAGAGAGAGCGGAAGCCAAACAGGATGAGGTGGAGGAACTGAACAAGGTGGTGGTGAGGGTTCTTCATGTTTCAGATGCCCCCACAGCACTCACCGTGCAGGTCAGGGCAGAGGTCAAAGATGTTCGACCTTATCTGGTGTGCTGCGTGGTCAGAGGCATGCACCTCAAACCCGGGAACTCTCTCAAAAGGTTCCTTATGGCTCAGGTAAGCCTGTGGGGCCACAAAGCACTTAAAACTCAGCCATTCTGTCAACAGGTGTTTATATGAAGCTAACCTTTTTGGGTTTTCCAGACAAAGCTTCATGAGGACGTGTGCGACAAAAGGACCATTGCAACGATAGCGACCCATGATCTGCAGCTGGTCAAAGGTCCCCTGACGTATGACGTAAAATCACCGACTCAGCTAAAGGTAGGTTCTCCAGAACCAGCTTGACTTGGTGCTAAAGTGCTAAAATGATGAGAATCTTAATGGGGCAGCATGGGTGTGTCTGGCCTCCTGTCATCCTCATGTCTGATGCTCTGTAGTACGTTGGACATGTCAGTGAAGGCTGGTGAGCTGTTTTTGATTGTGGTTTAACATCATACGTTAGATTGTGCCACTGGGTCGGAAGGAAATGACAGCTGTGGAGCTGATGCGACACCTTCAGCTGGAGGCGGATGACCTCAGGAAACAGAAGAAGAGGCAAAACGTCACAGGCCTTCACAAGTGGGTAGAACACAGTTGGCTTTACCAGCAGCCGTTGACGATGACTGTTGTAATAATGCCTTTCCTGGTGTTGTCAAAAACAGATACTTGCAGATCCTGCAAGGGAAAACGTTCTATCCCTGTCTGGTGGATACAGAGGGTCATGTGATCTCATTTCCACCTATCACCAACAGTGAGAAAACCAAGGTGCACGTCATCTTGATATAAACTGAAGACAAAGTCGTGTCATTTTAAGGTTGCAGTGGTTAAACTCACGGCCGATTGTACCTCACAGATCAAAAAGACGACCAAGGAGCTGCTCTTGGAAGTGACAAGTGCCACCAGCCTGCAGACGTGTAAAGACGTGATGGACGCGCTGGTTGCAGTAAGCTTTTAAATGAAGTCACAGCTTTTTTGTCTAGCAGCGAGGTTTCGTACAGGTGTCAACAGCCTACATCAACCCCCCGCTGGCCTAGCTCCACCATTTTACCACTGATCTAAAATTTTCCTGACTACTTTTTTAAAGTACTTATCGATCTGGCCTCCTGTTAGTTAAGTGAGTTTTTGATCCTGGATGAGCCCAAGTTCTTAATACCCAGATTTTTATGTGATGTCTTTTAAAACAATTTCTCCTTTTTACCGTCTTTAATTGGTGTTTCTCCTGCATAAAACAAGCAATGTCGCTTCCTGTTTTAATCACAGAAAATGGCAGAGTTGAACAAGTTCACAGTAGAACATCAGGAAGAAGTGAGCTCAGATGGGGAAGAGGGGAGCCCGCAAGAGCCGTCCGGCCCCCGCGAGATGTCCAGCGAGCTCATCGTGCAGCAGGTCCGAACGGTCGACCACGACGGGAACCTTAAGGTCGTTTACCCGTCAAAGACCGACCTCAACAAAGACATCGACAACTTGACCGTTATTTGGTAGCGAGGATGCAAAAATCACCATTTAATCTCATTCTTTAGTACTTCTAAGAATGTTTTTGCTTTAACCATGTAACACCAGACTAAAGTGGTTAACTTAAGATCTGTATCTAAATAAAATACCTAAAGGACTGTATCATTGAAGTAGTAACCAATAAAGCCTGAACTGGTTATTAAAATGACACCTCTTTGCTTTTATTGTCTTCTGAAATATTTGGGATTCCATGGCATAAAAACATGGAGTGGTGGAATACACCTTTTGACACCTTATGTTTGTTCTATTTGCCTCCTTCCTTAAGATGGGTTCCAGTCTTTAGACAGGAAAGACAGCTGTGTAAGGCTGCTGCTTGTTGGGTTACCTAAACCAGTAAAGCCCCAGTTTGGAGATATTTATAAGGGAAAAACTGAGAAATCAATGTCATTTGCTGCATTTTAATTGTAAAATTTAATTTTTAAATACAACCCCCAGAAAGAAAGAAAATCAATCTTCATCACCAAATTCTAATCAAATGGAATCATGTGTTGTATGCAGTATGTCATTTTCAGTTTGAATTGATTTTTTTGTATGTCTTGGTTTGTTGTTTTGTCCTCATTGGAAGCATAAGCTTGCAGAAATGGCAGTAGTTTCATTCTGGAGAGTAATGCTCGTATGGAACAATCACAGGATCTGAAAAAGAAGAAAAAGGTTTAGAGGAGAATAGTGACAACTAGTGGTTCAAGTGCATATTACAAGGACAAAATCTAGACTCATATCACACCAAATGATTCAAGTGTAAACCACTAAAACGTACATTCACAGACGTAAGCCAGCTCCAGGTACTTATAGGTGTTCCTACAGGGGTCTCCAAACAGTGATCCGCCAACTCTGAACGTGCACCTGTTCTTTCCATTACACCTGTGGATAAACAGTAACGTTACTTATTCCAGGTTTTACTGTGATTCTTCTCACACGTGTGCTGAAACCAGCAAGTTTTGTAGGCGTACAGCTCTGCAACTTTGTTAGTGGGGCCTGAGCAGAGGGTGTTCCTCGTCTGAGAGCTGGGGCGCCTGTAAGAGCATGTGGTCTCGTCCCGACGGCCGTAATCAGCACCGTACACAGAAATGACCTGTCCTTCAGCTGATGGAGGAAAGCAGAGTAATGAGATCAGAGTAATGTTCTGTGAATGTGAAACGAATAATGAAGTCTTACCGCAGAACAAATGGGCCAGCGAGCCCTCACAGGCAACAACGTGAACTGTCGAAAGAACCAATGAGGTTAGAGGAACATACAGTTACAACCGATGGGGCTGTTTCAGTGTTACTGTTGACTGACTTGCTGGTAGACAGGTGTAGTTGGTGTCCAGGTACTTAAAGGTGCCCACACAGGGATCAGCGGTAGCCACGTCTCTTATGTTGATCTCACATTCTTTTTTGCCATCACATCTGAGTAGAACATAAATGGGAGCAGTTGTTACACGGGACTTTATTTGTCCCTGCAAGCATTTTTTTTATAGTCAACTGGCCTTTCTGTTGGATCTATAATTTTTTTTAGAATCACTTAATTACCAATAAATATTAAGGGTTAAATTATAACTGTTTCATTCATTTGTTTTCCAATTCAAATTTCCTTTCTATTGTCAAATGAACCATTCACTGCCCGAAGGACTTTGGTTCTGCTAAAAATTGTTGTTGAACGTGAATGTGGTCTGATAGGCTGTCGCATTGGAAGCAACAGCGCCGGTCGGAACAGGAACGTGTCTACCTCGTCTTGACAAGATCCTCCGTGCCTGGTTGCGAGCAGGCTGTGTTGGTCACTTGGCCTACAGGCCTGCCCTCGCTGCAGGTGTCCGTGTCTGCGCGGCCGTACAGGGCGGCTTGCACGCTGATCACTCCCTTCTCTGAAATAGACAGCGAAGGTTTTCTGAGCACAAACCTTTGACACTCTTATTTGATACTTTTTTCTCAGGGGATAGATACTACAGTGTGCAGGAATTACATCAGCATTTAGATAACATTTTATACAATGAAAAGCACTAAATAAATTACTTTTACTTGGCTGGCTTGTGAAAAAAACATTGTTTTTATTTTTTTAAACTAGGGTCTGAGTGTGTATTTTATTTAGAATCAGTGTATTTCTATCAAATTATTTAATGCCACAATTGTAATGCTTGTAAAACCATGAACGGCACGACAATGACACGGCAAAAGCAGCTAAGAAGGTCATTTAAACATGTGTAGCATAGAAGCTCGTACCACATCTCAGGTGATGGACGTTAAATGGGCTTTCACAGGTGGTCACTCTGTCGACAGCGGCGGCTGCAAAGGCAGGACATGTTCATCTGCACTGTTGAATTCACACTCTGAAGCTAGACAAAAAGCCTGTGTAACGTTCGATTACCTGTTGTCATGAGTGAACATGTTGCTGCCAGCACTGGAAAACACAATAAATGCTGCTTTTAATCATGTTTGCAAAGCTTGAATCCTTTTATTAAAAAAATGTATCATGAAATGAAGCATATTGTCGCAAAATTCTACCTGCATGAACACCAAATCACTGGCATCACTGTGCCATTCATGTCAGTTGTTATTGCCCAAATTAAATATGATATACTTGTCTGTGATTATTATTATTATTATTAATAATAATAATAATAATAACAATAATCATCATCATCAGAGACATGCATACTTACACAAGATGGTGCTCGCTGTGAAGTGCTGCATGGCTGTAGGTCTGTCCTGTAGGTCTGTCCTGTAGTTGAGCTGTGAGGCTTCTGTCGACTCACACCTCTATTTATCCTGCTGGATCTCCCACAAACCGATATTTTAACCTGTGTAACCTGCACGACCTGTGAAGGAAGTGTCAAACTTTTGGTAAATGCATCACGTTTACAAGACAAACAGAAGAAAACCCCGGAAATACCTCAGATCTTTGTGCAGGATGATTAGCATCATGTTTTTGAAATCCAGGAAGAAGTGGACTCTTTAACTTCCTGCTGTGATAATATAATCCTGTTGTGATACAATACTATTTGCTTCCTTGCCATACTGTAAAGGAGTCCTTTATGACTGTGAGACATTTCGTCTTTGAGTTTAAGAACAAGGAACCTCACAGTTAACTGGTTCTTCAGCTCCAGGTGTCTTATAGTTGAGACAAGTGTTGTGGAGGACAAATGGTGTTTTCACTGTCAACTTCCTGGAGGAGGCCCGAGCATCTTTGATCTTTATCTCTGCAATTTGGCGTCACAGCGGTGCAGCAACTGTACTTTAGTGGTTATTTTGGAAAACAACACTTATGCTTTGTGTAAGTTTCAAGCTGGTTCTGGAGAAGTTTCCTTTGTCTTCAAAGCTGGGGATTTCATAAAAAGCACGAAATAGATCACTTTTACAGCTACATCAGGATCACACATGTTCTTGCTGTATTAGTTGACTTTTAAAGCAAAATCTGAATTTTAAACTGAAAATGTAGGCCATATGATCAGATTGACTGCATCCATCTTTCTTTTTAATAACATTGTATCTCTTCATTTGGTGGAAAGTAATCTCATCTGAGAGTTCAGAGTTTAAACTCTGGTGATTGATTATTTGTGGGAAAATAATCTCACTTTACAATCAGAGGCTGTCAAAAGCCATATATGTTTTTTCATTCAGGTGTCCTCATTTCTGTAGCATGTATAAATGTTCCTTGTCTGTCTGTTACAGTGTGAACATCAACAATCAGCAGATTGTGACTGGGATTAAGAGCGAGCAGAGGCGTTGAAGCAGATAGAACGAGGGACAGCACACCTTTATGAAGAGGTTCTGTTACTAATTCTACTGCAAACATTCTATTTTCTATTCTTTTTATTCTGCTGATTCTGTATCTGTCACTCGTTGACAACCACAACAATGACAGCTATCGTTCTAACACTGTTGCCAACTGGTTTGACCTATTCGACTCAACAAGCATCAGAGAGATTTAAGGGTGGGAGCACATGTCCAAAATTCCCCTAGACTGAAGAGGAGGAACAGAGGAGTCCAGGAAAGTGCCTCCAAATTCTAGACACACATTATTATTAGATCTATATTTATACAGTAACAGCATTTACTGCACGACAGTTTACTGAGGAAAATGTGTCATTAGATGATCATTCACTCTCATTTATAAATGTTCCATTTTTGTCGTCTTATTAAATGTTCTGCTACAACCAGTCTTTTACTGTTAATGTGTTTCAGTAACACCAGTCCGTTTAACCTCTTCAACTCAACTTTACTGATCCCTTTGTGAAATTTAAAAATTCCAGCAGCATGTTAGAAAGAATAGCAAGCAGATAGAAAGAGAAACAGGAAGCACAGAAAATATGGTTAAGTTATTGCACTATGGATGAGAATGAGGTTACTGCACCAAATATATTGCACCAAGTGTCCATTTCTGTGTGTACAGGTGTAAAATGGCTGCCCTCCTTCCCTACTGTCTTCTGTACTCTATGTCCTCATACCGTATGTGTTCCTCCCCCCAAGTGAGGAGTTGTAGAGTGCGATGGCATGATGGACATGAGTTCTTGAGCCTGTTGGTCCGACACTTGGGAGGGAGCAGGCTTTCAATGAACAGGCTCCTCTGGTTGCTGATGAGGGTGTGCAGGGGGTTGCTGGCATTGTCCATAATACCCAGCAGTCTTCCAGAGTCTTCCTCTCTGCCATCTTCAGTCCAGCTGCATGCCGACCACAGAGGTAGGCACCAGGTGGCTAGTGTGTGTTTTCCAGTCCAGTTTATTGTCCAACCATAGCCCGAGGTATTTGTAAGGGCCCACAGCCTCCACCTCAGCTCCCCCTAACAAGAATGGTTGTGGTCTTGGTCGGAGCCTCCCAAAGTCCAGAGTGACAATTTCCTTTGTCTTAGAGGTTTTGATCTGTGGGTGATTAGTCGTATAAGTCTATTGAACCTCTATGTTCCATTATTAATAGTCTTTTTTATCCAGAGCCTGAAGAACGGACTATTTCCTGTGTTTCCTTGTCTGCCTGAGTTCCTGTTTGCCCGTGTGTTAATAAAAGTCATTACTACGGTCCAGCTTTCCAGAGTGCTGCATTTGGGTCCAAACTGCACCCGTCACACCAAGAAGACTTGAGGCTGCAACTGCTGCAAAGGTGCTACAGCTAAGTGGACGTCTGAGGTCCATTAAATACTCCAGGGTTTGTTTTTATAATGCACAAAGATCTAAAATTCTGCTTTCATTTTGTCACTCTGGGGTACTGAGCGTAGCCTGGTGACAGAATATTTTCATGGATTTTTATTTTAACATAACTAAATACATCTTAAGGCAGCTTCAGCATTACCATTTGTTTCCTTTGAACTTCTGCTTTATAAAGGCAATCATTCTCTTTAACCTCATTCTCTTTAACCTCACAATGTACATTTATTATGGTTCCAACCCTTAGGTATGACTTTTATTCTGTCTACGCACATTATATTAATACAGACGTAAAAAAAACAAAAGATGCCTTTCAGATATATTTTTTTGTTAAAGCCAGAGATAATCATTTCCTGCAGCTGTGGTTTTATACAAAGAGGAAACAATGAGGAAAGAGGAAGACTCTAAGGCAAACAAAACTGTTAGATCATCAAGTTTTATTTGAATGACGTAGGAAGAAGCCCCAGACAAAACCTTAAAACATGTTGCATCGACAAGAATGTGTTGTGTGAAGATGGATGATAGGACACTTGAAGCAGCAGACTGTCAGCCAATTCTGCTATCATCGACAGGTCAAAGACATGATGCATAAATGTTGACTGGCAGAAAATAGTAGGAATTCCAAATATTAAAACCAACAGTTTAATGCTTCATAAATCTAGAATGATTGGGGGGGGGGGGGGGGGGGGGGGGGGGGGGTGGGGGGGTATAAGATCAAAGCAATAAGGATATAAATCAAGTAAAACACTGTTAACGTGGACGGAAATTAACCCTATAGTGACCCCTAATGGCAATGGGCAGAAATTTAATGCTTGAACAATACCTTTTGAAATCAAGGTAACAGAAAAAAGAAAAACACATACAAATCCTTTGGATTTCCGTTGGATATAAACTGCATTTGAAGGCATATTCCATTAACTAAATTTATCATAGAAATACAGTCCAGTTTTATCACAATTTCAAATAGAAAAGCTACAAAAAGGGCATCAACAATTACAAAAAAGACATGTCAATCAATCACCTTTTGCTAAAATCCACATATTTGCAACATGTGCAATTTTTTTCAGTTATTAGTTATGGAATTTAAAAATATCACATAAAAAATTCCTTTCACAGCTAACTTTGAAAGTAGAGAAGTTTGCGCAGGAAGTTAAAAGAGCCAGGCATCTGTTTGTACAGTCCTTTGGCCTGATTTTGGGAGACTTCATGGTTGACCTGTAAATGAGCACAGATGTTGAAACGTAATGATAAAATGGACATGGGCTTGGTGAACCTTATTCAGCTGTCAAAATAAGAGCATCTCACCATCATCAACATTGTGGCCAGGTCTTCAGTAGCGGCATTCTCTTCAAGAATGCGGTCCAGTGTTTCGATGTACCAGGAGCCAGACTGGGTGTCTCGCCAAGAAACGTAGCCTATATATAGATCACGTGGTCAAAAAAGAATTTGAGAAGCCGAATGTGGCATTTAAACCCAATTCCTAACCCGAAACATCCTATTTTTTATGTTATAAAAGATGCATGAATGCAACAAACCAGGAAAGGTGGAGTAAGACACCAGAATGTCACTCGGGGTGGGCAGTGATGCTCTGGCGTCGGGCTCGTCGGACATGCTCAGGGAGTCGCTGCTGGATGACATCGGAATGGCATCTGTCTGATCATGAGCACTGACAACAGGTGGCTCAAACTCATCCGGGGACACCTCAAAGCCTGTGTCCTTTTCATCTATTGAGATATTGATTTACATATAAGACCGCTTCATGTATCCTTTAAACTCTGGTTCACACTTGCTTTGGTTTATTCTGCGTGTTCGTTACCCCCTCCACAAGCCTGGATAAAGAATAGTTTGGGTTTGCCCTGTAAGGATGGACAATGCTGGCCATTCAGATAAGTTGTGATGTGCTGAACGGGGACAAACTGTCCATCCACGCCATACACAGCGCCGGGAAAGCGGCTGTGGCTCACCTGTGAACATGAATATGAGCACAAATTGGGTTTTAAATAGTCTAATGACAGAGAATCTTGGCAACATGGAAGACAGGTTGTACCTCTGTCCCGTGGGACAGTAACACGACCACGCAGCAGTCGTACTGCGAATGGTCCATCTTCGACAGAGCTGACAGCTCGTGTTTAATTTGCTGAAGGGTGGAATTGGCCTGTTAGCGTTATATGTCACATGTAAGTGATTATATGTTGTCATGAAGAGTGAAAGAGGAAACTGTTCTTACTCTTTGTTTCAGGTTTGTCTTAACCTTCACAATAAAGTTGAGTGCTTTGAATCTGCTCTCCAGCCTGTCACAGTCAGTGTTGGAGCCTTTACGATTGTTCAGCTCGCTCCTGGGCTCAAAGTCCACGTTGTTTATAATGAGGCAATGGCCAGAAGGGTTGGCGTCCATTTTATAGCTCTGGCACACCAAAGTAAGCAGAGAATGGGTGTAAGCCCCTCACTGAGTGTGAACTCTTTGAGAAATAAATGATGCTAACCTGAATACTATCTCGTCGAATTCTGCCTTGTGGCTTCAGTCTCATGTACTCCCCCTCGGGGGCTGGGGGAAACCAATAGCATGGTATACATCAACAGGATGTGATGATGGAAACATACTTTTTGTTTGTAATTATTTGCAAGAATTCTATATTTTTCCTTGAGTCAGAAAGTCAAATCCAAGCCTAAAATGGCCAGAATTCTACCCATAAATCAAACAAAATCTTCGCATTTGGCCTTAATGTGCTCTGGAAATGCTGCCCGGGATGAGCAAGGTAGGACACAAGGTGTGAACATGGTTTTGACATTTGAGTACATTTGTCACAGAAAAATGGATGGGTGGATGGTGGATGGATGGATGATGGGGGTCCTTCATCCATCATCATGCTTACATGGGCTGGGAGCAGTGCTGGGCTGGGGAACTGGGATGACAGGTGCTTTATCTCGTCTAACCACGTCCACTGGAGGGGCTGATCAAAAAAAAAGCAGAGTCAAAAACACAGAGGAGGGTTGAACATGCCTTTCACTGTCATCGTTCCTCTCAAAACACGTGATCGTATGGCAGACTTACAAACTGGAAGGGGTTGGATAACTGGACGATCGATCGGAACAGGGGTCGGAGGTTGTATCTGAACCGCTGGACCTCCATCCTGAAGTAACTCAACCAAAGTGTGATGGCCTGTTTCTTGAAGACACTCCAGAAATAGTGGGAAAGCTCTACTTCCCCGGGTCTCCAAGTCTCTGATTAACTGCCTAGCCTGGTCGCGCCGAGTTCCAGAGCTCTGCAACAAGCTCACATTTATTACTAATGAGATTTTGAATGGCTCGCCTAACAGGGCAGCTCTATTACCTTTATCTCATCGATCATGTCGTGGGTGAAGACTCTCTTTTCGATCAGCCCATCGTAGAGGCTTGAAGGATCCAATTCACCAACGAGATTGGTCCTGTTGCGCTGCAGAATCTTCTTATGTCTTTCCTCCATTCGGTACGAACTTGACTATGGAAATATAAGTAGGTATCTCTCAATGGTTTAGCGCGTTTGTAAAAATCTAAACCATCTCTTACAACAGAACGCTAAAAACTAATTTTCTATCGTTTATCTTATTTCCTCTCTGTTGCCTTCTCCGCTTCCTTGTTTACATCACCGCCACCTGCGATTGGTCAATCGAGAACGGGGAAACTAGGGTGCGTTTGATTTATCTAGAGGCGACTCTGTCGCGCGGTGGAAGTCTCCACTGATATATACCCTTAAAATCGCGGTGTGAAGAACGATGAAATGAACACACAGGTGAAGCTATAGTAGAATGGGTGAAACGACGCTGTTCGTCCCCATCTTCTGCCTCACAGCAGCAGGTTGTCTCAGCTCACCCTTACAGGAGGAACTGTGAGATGCTCATGAACCCACCCTTACCATTTAGCCGCCGATCCATGTTACTGACGAGCTGAAGAACGGACAATCTTCCTCAGTTATGTGACGCAGTACCGGTTGAGCGCGTCAGCTTGAGGTGAAGGCGAACGGCGCGTTTAGATCATCAGCTAGCTGCTGTCGCATCTGACTGCAAATAATTATACTGTATGAAAATGTTATTGTTCCCACCTCTCCAGCGACATGTCGGGAGTTTTATATTTTAATACATATCTATTATATTTTAATGCTCTAACAATTTCCAGTGTACTTATGTGTGACTATAAATTGCACCTCATTAAGTAGGCTATTTCGAATTTTATCTGATTGCAAGTCTGAACATGCTTTAAAATACTCGATGGGCTACAGGTAAGGGTCAAACATGTCTTGGTTACTGGCCGTCGCCGTGCTCCTCTCAATGCTGCTGATGGGAGACACTCATGCTGTCCCTGAGATGGACCCCTACAAAATCCTAGGAGTCACCAGGGCTGCAAGTCAGGCTGAGATCAAGAAGGTTTATAAACGCCTTGCAAAAGAATGGTAAAGACTTTCACAACAGTGCTGACACTTACTTGTATTTTTTCCCCTTCAAAATCTAATCTATAATTCTCTCCAAGGCATCCAGACAAAAACAAACATCCAGGAGCCGAAGAGATGTTTATCAAGATTACGAAATCTTATGAGGTGAGGCTGTCATGTACAGTATATTATACCCAACTACAAGAGGACTTTGCCTAGTTATACATGTAATTGTGCCCAGATCCTGTCCAACGAAGACAAGCGAAACAACTATGATCGTTATGGGCAGACAGAGGACACTCAGCCGTATGGCAGCAGTCACTACGGCCACCGCCATGACGCCTTTTACTTTGAGGAGTCCTTCTTCAACTTCCCTTATGGCAGCAAGAACCAGAGAGACTTTGCTGACAGCAAATACATCTTGCACTTCAACCAGTATGTGAACGATGTGGTGCCCAACAGCTACAGGAGACCATACCTGATCAAGATCACCTCTGACTGGTGCTTCAGCTGCATCCACATTGAACCTGTCTGGAAGGAGGTGGTGCAAGAGATGGAGAGTCTAGGTAGGAAACAACCCACCCAGTACTGTAACCATCTTTTAGCTATGGAAAAAAACTGATTTCTGCCACTGTTCCATCTCCTCAGGTGTTGGAATAGGCGTGGTAGATGTTGGCTATGAGCGACGGCTGGCAAACCACCTCGGAGCTCATCGCACACCATCAATACTTGGAATTGTTAATGGCAGAGTAACCTTTTTCCATTATGCTGTAGCAAAGGAACATCTGAGGCAGTTTGTGGAAGATCTTCTACCGCTAAGACTTGTAGAGCAGGTACATTGTTTGCTAAATGACAGCTCTGCAGGCTGTAAAATATCAGGAGGAGACCATCATGGAAGGTGGATGAAACTTTGTGCATAACTGTCGTTACAGATCACCGACGCTAATTACCAGCAGCTCTTGAACAGCTGGCATGAGCTCAATAAGCCGCACGTGTTTCTGTTCGACCAAGTGCCGGGAGTTCCCCTGCTATACAAAGTAGGCAATTTACCTTGAGAATTTACATCAGATTTCTCTCACAATAAACTGCTTCACTGACACAGACCTGTGCATAACTTATCTCCATAGCTGACAGCTTTTGCCTATAGAGACTACCTGCAGTTTGGCTATGTGGACCAGGGCCTCTCCGAGACTACCAACCTCCAGAAAAAATTCAATATTAACAGTTACGCGCCGACGATGCTGGTCTTCAAAGAAAATGCCCAAAAACCTGCTGATATCATTCAGGTAGATCACCACCGCTGGGGCTGGAGAGGAGGAAGGAGTATCATCTCTTTTACGTGGTCTTGTCTGCTCTCTGCAGGCCAAAGGCATGAAGAAGCAGATTATTGATGAGTTCATGGCAAACAACAAGTTTCTCCTCGTGCCGCGGCTGGTCAACCAGAAGCTGTTCGACGAGCTCTGTCCTGTCAAACAGTTTCACAGACGCAGAAAGTAATATTAAACAACCATGTGATTTTGTCCCCCCCCCCCCCGAGGTCGGTGCACATATGCTAACAGTGGCGGCAACGTCTTCTCTCCTTTTAGATACTGTGTCCTGCTCCTCACGGGGGACGAGGAACCCTTTGCTTCTGGGAATCAGGAATTTTTCTCGTTTGCCTCCACCAATACCAAGGAGGTTGTGAGGTTTGCCTACGTGTACAAACGTCTACAACAACCTCTTTGCGACATTCTCATGCAGAAACAGGACAATGGGCAGTCCCCAACACAGGTGCAGCTCATCTTTGACACTACTGTACAGCTCCGCTCTGACGCCCTAAAGATACCTCAGAATTTAGATCACGTGGAAAGAATCCAGTCTGTTTTAAGATTTTAAGGAAGTTTTTGCGATTGTTTTTAGACACTCCCGCAACACTCATCTGCACTTTTCCCATAGGTGGTGATCTTGGAGAGGCGTAACGCTGCAGGAAAGGCCTTTTTCAAGCCAGTGACGGCATGGAATGGCAGTGAGGAAGACAAGCAGCGTCTCCTGGACCAGCTGGAGCAACTCAAGAAGGACCCGTCCATCCTCACCCATGATGCCATGCTGCCCGAACTCAACAATGAATTTGCCTCAGTGCGTTTCCTATTTCGATCTTCAATAATTCCTTCAGCATCAGCGCTGCCTTTGTGCTCATGGCTGAGGAAATATTGTCTCTACAGGTGTTTTTAATCCGATGGATCTATGCGTTTTCTGATTACCTGTCTGAGGTCATCGATGACATCCTGCACAATAACTGGTGAGAGGACATCTTTTAACTCTGTCTTTTTGAAGGATAATATGTTGCTTGCTTCTGTGACACATATTCAATGGTTTACAGGCGTGAGATGATGCCTCTTCTTTCCCTTATCTTCTCTGCTTTGTTCATCTTGTTTGGAACTGTGGTTATCCAGGCCTTCAGGTCAGAAAACCATCATTTCAGTCTTAAACTTATATTTTGCACACATTTCTCAGTGCATTGCATTTGACAAAATAAAAAGATACAAGTGTTGCGTGATTGCAGTGACTCCAGTGAGGATAATCAGACTAAAACAAAAGCTAAAGATGGGACAAGGGCTGAAAATGGGTCCCCGAGAGCTGGCGGTGCTCCAAGGCAAGAAAGCTTAAGTCATTTCCACATGCACCGGGAGCAGGATGATATATGTATATATTTTTTTCTTTTTACATTTTAACTGTTACTTTTTAGCCGGGCTCCCAAGAAGAATTTTGTGGAGGTCACAGAGCTGACAGATATCACATATACAAGCAACTTGGTAAAGCTGAGGCCGGGACAAATGAATGTGGTTCTGCTCCTCACTGACACCTCCAAGAACGTCCTCCTGAGCAAGTTTGCCAAAGAGGTGTATTCTTTCACAGGGTGAGGAAAACGGTGCCAATCACAGTCATATTTGTAGTACTTTGTTAGTTATGAAGTTATAGTTATATGGTTATAAATCACTGCGATGCTTGTGCACCGGCTGGATTTCTGGAGCCAGTGTTTACTGTAGTCTCTAATTTTTAGTAATAATAAATATTGCCTTGAAACTGTATGTGCTCTGTGACGAGTGCACATGAAACTGATCGGAGGGTGAGTTGGACTGAGGGTGACCTGGTCAAACATAAAGGCAAAATGGAAATTTGACTGATACACAGGGTTAATGGCAACTGTCTTAATGAGCGTTTTTGTTGTGCCTTTATTTGCTGTCGTAGGAGCTTGACTCTACATTTCTCCTTCCTGAACATTGATAAGCACAGCCAGTGGATGGTTGCTCTGCTGGACTCTTCCCAGGATGCTGCGCAGATTGCTGCAGACGACATTGATGGAGGAAACCACAAGACTGACTACACTGGCTATGTTTTGGCTCTTAACGGCCACAAGAAATACTTTTGCCTGTTTAAGCCTGTCTACACTGGGGAGGACCTTGACAGCAAGACATCTGAAGAGGAAAGGATGGCTTCAGGGGTCAGGTCCAAGTCAGGGTATCGCGAAGAGCACCCAACACGCAAATCCAACCGAGCCCGCAGCATATCCATCCTGCAGATACACCATAAACTGGACCGTCTGGGCCTGTGGATGGAAAGACTGTTGGAAGGTACTTTACCTCGGTACTACATCACTGCCTGGCCAGAAGTGGATACGATCGCACCTGCTAAATGAAGGGAAGCATGTTGGAAAAGGACACGTTGTTCCTACACATTTGTAATCCGTGCCACATCAAATCATTAATCAGATCCCTCTGAAATCATCGCATGCTGTTTTACTGGCAAATAAGTTGTGTAAACACAAGCACAGTGGCCACCTGACCTCAAGACCTTCAGTCATATTCACACAGCCGAGGCAGCAGGATCGATTTTCTTTGTCTTCTGAATGAATACTGTGAACAGAGATGCAGTTACAAACTTCAAATGTACTTTTTAAAAGACACATCTCAACTTTTCTTTCTCTCAAATGCTGGTGCACCTGTGCAATAAAAATGTACTGGAATGACCGTCTTTAGCCCTAGACTCAAGCATCTCTCCATTGCTTCTGTTTTTTTTAAATTGTTCTGAAAAGAAAATGCATGTTGGAAACTCCAGCATATTGTTTTACTTAAAATCAAAGCCTTGGTACAACAAACAGTAGCTTCATGTAGCAAAGGTCAGGAACAGGTTTGATTTGATTTATTTCTGAATTGAAAAAATCAAATCAAATCCAAAGGATGACATGCTAAACTAAAATTCTTATTTCCAACATCGTCTTTGGGGTTTAATTGTTTTCTAAAAAATAAAATGTACATTAAATCTTAAAACATTTGTTTATTAGAAAAAAACATAACCACAGCATTGATATTACTGTGTATATATTGTACATAATCAAATGTGTTTTGAAGAGTGTGTATATTTGACAAATCTATGTGTTCTGGTTGATTGGAATATTCTAGTAAATAGAAATTGTCTGTTTACATTTTTACATGTTCATGTCTGCATCCATCATTGTATTGGCTGTGTGTAATAAATAAAACATAAATCAAGCTCCTGAACCTGCTCATTTTTCAAGCCAGCCTGACACAGAAGCAGGACACTGACAAAAGTTGAAAAGGATGTAATGGCAAAAGCATCATATAGAAATAATGATTGATATATTTGGTTTTGTGTTTTTATTGTATTTATTTATTTTTAAAAATCTTAGAATGTACTTTTCTTGTTACTGATATGGAACAAAATTTGAGGTTAATATCATGTGTTGACTAAAATTTAAAGACTGATAACTGGGTAAAAGGAATCACTGTCCGTTAATGATTTTAAGTGGTAGACATTGAAATCATGTAATGTTCTTTGGGTCCTCTTTTAGCATTTATGGGTTTGTTGCCTTGCTCAAGTATACCTTGGCAGTGCTCGAAAGGTGTTTTGGAATCTTCCCCTGCGACTAGAACACCTTCCATACTTCGTCTGTATGGGGCTCAAACCTAGAACCCTCCACTTCTCATCCTAGTTCCCAACTGACTGAGTTACCACCACCAATGCACACTCTCTGCTGATGTTTTGTCCAGTATAAATGGAGAGTGGCATAGGATACACATGATGCACATGCTCACCCCTGGTAAGTTGTGGAAAATAAGTCA